>NW_026463827.1:0-56093 GCF_021730395.1 Mercenaria mercenaria
CTTAATCATGATATGAACTTGGGCACCTTCTATTTTTCATTTGGGTCTGCCCCCAATTTTCAGAGTTATGGCCCCTGAAGTAGTCAAAAATGCACATTTTCACCTCCTGACATGCCTAGCTTAAAAAGTATTTGATATAGATTCATGAAACCTTGCATGAGTCTTAATCATGATATGAACTTGTGCACCTCCTATTTTTCATTTGGGTCCGCCCCCTATTTTTAGAGTTATGGCCCCTGAAATAGTCAAAAATGTACATTTTCACCTTGTGACACACCTAGCTCAAAAAATATTAAATATAAATGATTGAAAACTCGCATAAGTCTTTATCATGATATAAACTTGCACACCTCTAATTTTTTGGCTGGCTCCACCCCTTTTTTTTAAAGTTATGGCCCCGGAAATAGTAAAAAAATGCACTTTTTCACCTAATTATATACCTAGCCCAAAAAGTATTTGATGTAAATTCAGAAAACCTTGCTGGAGTCTTTATCTTGATGTGACCTTGCACACTTGGCATTCTTCTTGAGAATCTTAGCTTTTATTACAGAGTTATGGCCCTTGAAATAGCCAAAATAGTGGATTTTTAGCTCAGGTGAGTTTTTCTGATCGCTCGATGTCCGGCGTCTGTCGTCTGTCTGTCTGTCGTCTGTCTGTCGTCCGTCAACATTTAGCTTGTGTATGCGATAGAGGCTGTATTTTTCAACTGATCTTCATGAATTTTGGTCAGAATGATTACCTTGATGAAATCTAGGCCGAGTTCGAAAATGGGTCATCTGGGATCAAAAACTAGGTCACTAGGTCAAATCAAAGAAAAACCTTGTGTATGCGATAGAGGCTGTATTTTTCAATTGATCTTCATGAAATTTTGTCGGAATGATAACCTTGATGAAATCTAGGCCAAGTTCGAAAATGGGTCACCCGGGATCAAAAACTAGGTCACTAGGTCAAATCTGGGAAAAACCTTGTGTATGCGATAGAGGCTGTATTTTTCAATTGATCTTTATGAATATTGGTCAGAATGATTGCCTTGATGAAATCTAGGCCGAGTTCGAAAATGGGTCGTCTCGGGTCAAAAACTAGGTCACTAGGTCGAATCAAAGAAAAACCTTGTGTATGCGTTAGAGGCAGTATTTTTCAATTGATCTTCATGAATATTGGTCAGAATGATAACCTTGATGAAATCTAGGCCAAGTTCGAAAATGGGTCATCTCGGGTCAAAAACCAGGTCACTAGATCAAATCAAAGAAAAACCTTGTGTATGCGATAGAGGCTGTATTTTTCAATTCTTCTTCATGAATATTAGTCAGAATGATAACCTTGATGAAATCTAGGCCGAGTTCGAAAATGGGTCATCTCGAGTCAAAAACTAGGTCACTAGGTCAAATCAAAGAAAAAACTTGTGTATGCGATAGAGGCTGTATTTTTCAATTGATCTTCATGAGTTTTGGTCAGAATGATTGCCTTGATGATATCTAGGCCGAGTTTGAAAATGGGTCATCTCGGGTCAAAAACTAGGTCACTAGGTCAAATCAAAGAAAAACCTTGTGTATGCGATAGAGGCGGTATTTTTCAATTGAACTTCATGAATTTTGGTCAGAATGATTACCTTGATGAAATCTAGGCCGAGTTCGAAAATGGGTCATCTGGGCTCAAAAACTAGGTCACTAGGTCAAATCAAAGAAAAACCTTGTGTATGCGATAGAGAATGTATTTTTCAATTGATCTTCATGAATTTTGGTCAGAATGATTACCTTGATGAAGTATAGACCAAGTTCGAAAATGGGTCATCTGGGGTCAAAAACTAGGTCACTAGGTCAAATCAAAGAAAAACCTTGTGTATGCAATAGAGGCTGTATTTTTCAACTTACCTTCATGAAAGTTAGCCAGAATGATTACCTTGATAAAATCTAGGCCGAGTTCGAAAATGGGTCATCTGGGGTCAAAAACTAGGTCACTAGGTCAAATCGAAGGAAAACATTGTTTATGCAATAGAGGATGTATTTTTCAATTGATCTTCATGAAATTTGGTCAGGATGATTGCCTTAATGAAATCTAGGACGAGTTTGAATATGGGTCATCTGAGGTCAAAAACTAGGTCACTAGGTCAAATCAAAGAAAAAACTTGTGTATGTGATAGAGGCTGTATTTTTCAATTGATCTTTATGAATTTTGGTCAGAATGATTGCCTTGATAAAATCTAGGTCGAGTTTGAACATGGGTCATCTAGGGTCAAAAACTAGGTCATATCTAAGAAAATGCTTGTTTTATTGCAAGAGACCAATTTTTTGGTCCAATCTTAATGAAAATTGGTCAGAGTATTTGTTTCCATGAAATCACTAGGTCAAACATGTTTTACACTGTTATGGAGTGCTTCTTAGGTGAGCGACCAAGGGCCATCTTGGCCCTCTTGTTTGTTTGTGATGCTCATAGCTCAAAAAGTATAGCGCCTAGAATAGTGAATCCTTTTCATAAAATGTTTGTTGAGGCTATACCCCATTAAGACTGCAAACATTTGAATTTTTGCCACTTATTTGTGACAATTGTACCAGTGGGGGGCACACCCTGTGTCCTACGGACACATTCTAGTTTTTCAAAATTATGCCCCTTTTTCCACTTAGCATTTTTATGCCCCCGAAGGGAGGCATATTAGTTTTCAACTGTCCATCCGTTCGTTCGTTCGTAAGTTCGTTCGTCACAACGTTAACCTTTTGCATGAAGGCACTTTACTTGCGAAACGCTGCACCCAGGACCTTCAAACTTCACATGCTGACAATACTTATTGAGTACAAGACCCCTACTGACTTTGGGGTCACAAGGTCAAAGGTCAAGGTCACAGGGGCCAATGTTAACTTCTTGCATGAAGGCACTTTGCTCGCAAACCACTGCACCCAGGACCTTCAAACTTCACATGCTGATAGTACTTATTGAGTACATGACTCATACTGACTTTGGGGTCACCAGGTCAAAGGTCAAGGTCACAGGGGCCAACGTTAACTTTTTGCATGAAGGCACTTGACTCGCGAACCGCTGCACCCAGGACCTTCAAACTTCACATGCTGACAGTTCTTATTGAGTACAAGACCCCTACTGACTTTTGGGTCACCAGGTCAAAGGTCAAGGTCACAGGGGCCAACGTTAACTCCTTGCATGAAGGCACTTTACTTGCGAACCACTGCACCCAGGACCTTCAAACTTCACATGCTGATAGTACTTACTGAGTACACGACCCCTACTGACATTGGGGTCACCAGGTCAAAGGTCAAGGTCACGGGCCAATGTTAACTTTTTGCATGAAGGCACTTTACTCGCGAACCACTGCACCCAGGACCTTCAAACTTCACCTGCTGATAGTACTTACTGAGTACACGAACCTACTGACTTTGGGGTCAAAGGTCAAGGTCACAGGGACAAATGTTAACTTCTTGCATGAAGGCTCTTTACTCCCGAACCACTGCACCCAGGACCTTCAAACTTCATATGCTGATAGTACTTATTGAGTACACGACCCCTACTGACTTTGGGGTCACCAGGTCAAAGGTCAAGGTCACAGGGGCCAATGCTAACTTTTTGCATGAAGGAACTTTACTTGCGAACCACTGCACCCAGGACCTTCAAACTTCACGTGCTGATAGTATTTACTGAGTACACAATCCCTACTGACTTTGGGGTCACCAGGTCAAAGGTCAAGGTCACAGGAGCCAATGTTAACTTTTTGCATGAAGGCACTTTACTCGCGAACCACTGCACCCAGGACCTTCAAACTTCACATGCTGATAGAACTTATTGAGTACACGACCCCTACTTATTTTGGGGTCACCAGGTCTAAGGTCAAGGTCACAGGGGCCAATGTTAACTCCTTGCATGAAGGCACTTTACTCGCGAACCACTGCACCCAGGACCTTCAAACTTCACATGCTGATAGTACTTATTGAGTATACGACCCCTACTGACTTTGGGGTCACCAGGTCAAAGGTCAAGGTCACAGGGGCCAATGTTAACTTTTTGCATGAAGGCACTTTACTCGCGAACCACTGCACCCAGGACCTTCAAACTTCACCTGCTGATAGTACTTACTGAGTACACAAACCCTTCTGATTTTGGGGTCACCAGGTCAAAGGTCAAGGTCACAGGGGCCAATGTTAACTTTTTGCATGAAGGCAATTTACGGGCGAACCACTGCACCCAGGACCTTCAAACTTCAGGTGCTGATAGTATTTATTGAGTACATGACCCCTACTGACTTTGGGGTCACCAGGTCAAAGGTCAAGGTCACAGGGGCCAATGTGAACTTTTTGCATGAAGGCATTTTACTCGCTAACCACTGCACCCAGGACCTTCAAACTTCACATGCTGATAGTACTTATTGAGTACACGACCCCTACTTACTTTGGGATCACCAGGTCAAAGGTCAAGGTCACCAGGTCAAAGGTCAAGGCACTGCGGGGGCATTTGTCACCATTAGTGACAGCTCTTGTTTTATGAGTAATATAGGAAAAAATACTTCAAAAATTATCTGATGATATTTCCTATACTGTTTAATTATAATTACCTTATGACCCCAAGTAATTAGGGGTCACTTGACTGTTGCCTTGACCTACTGACCTACATTCTTGTTTTTAGCTCACCTGACACATAGTGACAAGGTGAGCTTTTGTGATCACCCTTCGTCCGTCGTCTATGCGTGCGTGCGTCCCTGCGTCCGTCAACAATTTCTTGTCTGCACGATAGTGGTTTATTTTAACCAAACTTGCACACAACTTGTATCACCATAAGATCGAGTTATGGCCCCTGAAAGGGCCAAAATTAGCTATTTTGACCTTGTCTGCACAATAGCAGCTTTATTTATGATTTGATTTTTTCCAAACTTGCACACAACTTGTATCACCATAAGATCTTGGTTCCTTTTTTGAACTGGCCAGATTCCTTTATGGGTTCCAGAGTTATGGCCCCTAATAGGGCCAGAATTAGCTATTTTGGCCTTGTCTGCACAATAGCAGCTTCATTTATGATTTGATTTTAACCAAACTTGTACAAAACTTGTATCACCACAAGGTCTTGGTTCCTTTCGTAAACTAGCCAGATTCCATTATAGGTTCCAGAGTTATGGCCCCTAATAGGGCCAGAATTAGCTATTTTAACCTTGTCTGCACAATTGCAGCTTCATTTATGATTTGAATTTAATCAAACTTGCACACAACTTGTATCGCCACAAGGTCTTGGTTCTTTTCTTGAACTGGCCAGATTCCATTATGGGTTCCAGAGTTATGGCCCCTGATAGGGCCAAAATTAGCTGTTTTGACCTTGTCTGCACAATAGCAGCTTCATTTATGATTTGAATTTAATCAGACTTGCACAAAACTTGTGTCACCATAAGATCTCGCTTCCTTCCTTGAACTGGCCAGATCCCATAATGGGTTCCAGAGTTATGGCCCCTGAAAGGGCCAAAATTAGCTATTTTGACCTTGTCTGCACAATAGCAGCTTCATTTATGATTGAATTTAATCAAACTTGCACAAAACTTGTATCACCATAAGATCTCGCTTCCTTCCTTGAACCGGCCAGATCCCTTAATGGGCTCCACAGTTATGGCACCTGAAAGGGCCAAAATTAGCAATTTTGACCTTGTCTGCGCAATAGCAGCTTCATTTATGATTTGATTTTAACCAAACTTACACACAACTTGTATCACCACAAGATCTTGGTTCCTTTCTTTAACTTGCCAGATTCCATTATGGGTTCCAGAGTTATGGCCCCTGATAGGGCCAGAATTAGCTATTTTGACCTTGTTTGCACAATAGCAGCTTCATTTATGATTTGAATTTAATCAAACTTGCACAAAACTTGTGTCACCATAAGATCTTGATCCCTTTCTTGAACCGGCCAGATCCCATAATGGGTTCCAGAGTTATGGGCCCTGAAAGGGCCAAAAATAGCTATTTTGACCTTGTCTGTACAATAGCAGCTTCATTTATGATTTGATTTTAACCAAACTTGCACACAACTTGTATCACCATAAGATCTTGATTCCTTTTTATACGCCCGAAGGGACGTATTATGTTATCGCTTCGGTGTCCGTCTGTTGGTTAGCAATTTCCCTTCCGCTCTGTAACTCTTGAACCCCTGAAAGGATTTCAAAGAAACCTGACACAAATGTTCACCTCATCGAAATGACGTGCAGAGCGCATGTTTCGTGTGCCTCACTTCAAGGTCAAGGTCACACTTAGGGGTCAAAGGTCATATGACTTTGTTTTGTGTGTATATTGCTCTGCATTTGCGTTGCATTGCAGTGCTTTTGTTTTTATTTGGCAGATCCTTTTTTTGTTCACTTACAATAATTTTTTTTTTAATTACTTCCCTTTTTCGTTACTATAAATAGCTTATTTTTAGTAACTTTTTTATTATTGGCTGTAGGGAAAAACCGAGACCACTTTTCTGTGGTACAACATGGATGGTACCTCTAATTTTTAGGTGTTTTTTGACATACCTGTACCTTGTAAGAATTTTTTTTTTCTTTTTGGTTAAATTTCTCCCCTTTGTTGTTACTGTCCTTTGGACTTAGATATTTTTTCTGGGGACCTTCTTGTCCTCAAGTGCAATGATAACAGGTTAGCGATATAGGGCCATCATGGCCCTCTTGTTCAGATTTCTTGGTTAAGTTTTGCGTTTAGGTTAAATTTTTATCCTTAACGGTCAAAGCTATTGCTTTAAAACTTGGGGCGGGGCCTCCGTGGCTGAGTGGTTAAGGCCACTGACTTCAAATCGCTTGCTCCTCATCGATGTGGGTTCAAGCCTCACTCGGGACGTTGAATTCTTAATGTGAGGAAGCCATTCAGCTGGGTTATGGAAGGGTGGTGGTTCTACCCAGGTGCCTGCTCGTGATGAAATAATGCAAGGAGGGACACCTGTGGTCTTCCTCCATCATCAAAGCTGGAAGATCTCCATATGACCTATAATTGTGTCGGTGGGACATAAAACCCATCAAAATAAAATAAATACTAGTAAATAAAATGAAACTTTGAGCAGTTATTCGCCATTAAAAGCTGACTCTGCACTGCAAGTACCGTAACTCTACATTGCTTTTGGACTTAGAAAATATCATAAAAACACTTGGGTAGGACAATATTTCTATTATACAGAGACAAAAAAATCAGATCAGCGTCTGCACCCTCAACGGGTTGAATTATTTGACATAATAATATCCGCTATTAAAATGATCTTATTCATTATAATTATGCGCAGTGTGATCATTATAACTTTCGAGATACGTATTTGATGACATTCGCGTGTTTTGGATAAACATAAATCTTATTCTGGACCTTTATAGTGGCTTTAAAATTCTTCCAGTTTGCTGAAAACAAGGCCACCTATATGTATACAGTATTATGCATAGAGTGGATACTCAAAAAAAATCTTCTTGTCAGAAGACACTGGCCAAATTTCAAAATAATTTCACATGATATATTTTCCATGCATGACCTACCAAAATTGTTCACTTAGGTGAGCAATCTAGGGCCAACATGGCCCTCTTGTTTTGTTCACTAGGTCAAAGGTCAAGGTCACAGTTACCTGGAGACTGAAAATGGTTTCCAGACTATTTTAAATGATAATAAACAATAGCTATGTAGACAGATCTCTATTGTTTTGGAGTCAGTGGCTCAAAGGTCAGAAGGTCCTGACTTAATTCTGGGAATTGTTTTTGTTCCATGATTTCAAGTCAGAAAACTAAACACAGTGACCAAGTTTCACTTGCGGAAGATTTCTACTGATTTTGAGGTCAGTGTCAAGTATCCCTACTCACCATCCCTCACCCCAATCCACCCACACCCACAAACCTACTCTTCCCCCTACCTAACTCCTCAAACACTCCAACTATGTCCAGTTTCTTTTGTTTCACGATATATTTGTCTGCTTTTGTAAATTGTGTCATAAAACCCCCACAGAACAAAGTTTGGGGGGTATATAGGAGTGAGCTGTCGGTCGGTCCGTTGGTTTTCATGGTTTCCAGACAATAAGTCATGAAAGGATTGAAAGATATAAATAATTTTTGGTACACAGGTGTACCACAGTAAGACGACGTGTCGCGCACAAGACCCAGGTCTGTAGCTCAAAGGTCAAGGTCACACTTAGACGTTAAAGGTCATATTTCATGATAGTGCATTGATGGGCGTGTCCGGTCCATATCTTTGTCATTCATGCATGGATTTTAAAATTATTGGGCATGAATGTGTACCACAGTAAGACGACGTGTTGCGCGCAAGACCCAGGTCCATAGGTCAAAGGTCCTAAACTCTAACATTGGCCATAACTATTCATTCAAAGTGCCATCGGGGGCATGTGTCATCCTATGGAGACAGCTCTTGTTTTTAATTACTTCCCTTTTATGTTACTATAAATAGCTTATTTAGTAACTTTTTAGCTCACCTGTCACGTAGTGACAAGGTGAGCTTTTGTGATCACCCTTCGTCCGTCGTCTGTGCGTCCGTCCGTCAACAATTTCTTGTTTATTATTTGCCATAGGGAAAAACCGTGACCACTTTTCTGTGGTACAACATGGATGGTACCTCCAATTTTTAGGTGTATTTTGACATATCTGTACCTTGTAAGAATTTTTTTTTTCTTTTTGGTTAAATTTCTTCCCTTTGTTGTTCCTGTCCTTTGGACTTGGGTATTTTTTCTGAGGACTTATATTTATTTTTAATTTCTTCCCTTTGTTGTTCCTGTCCTTTGGGCTTCATGTATGAAACTACTGGCCTGATTTGAAAATAATTTTATTTGAAGTAACTTTAAGAAAATTGGTTTCCAGACAATAACTCATGAAAGGCTTGACAGATTTAAATAATTTTTGGTACACAGGTGTAACATTATAAAATACAGGTCAGGTTTGACTTTGAGGTCAGTAGGTCAAGGCCACAATGACCTGGAACAGTTGAACGGTTTCTGGCTGATAACTTGAGAATGCTTGGGCCTAGGATCATAAATTTTGGTACACATTTGTAACATCATAAAATACAGGTCAAGTTCGACTTTGAGGTCAGTAGGTCAAGGGTCAAGCTCACAATGACCCGGAACAGTTCAATGGTTTCCGGATGATGACTTGAGAATGCTTGGGCCTAGGATCACGAATGCTGACAGGGAGGTTGGTCATGATGACCCTTATTGATTTTGGGATCAGTAGGTCAAAGGTCAAGGTCAAAGTGACCCCGAATAGTTAAACCAGTTCCGGATGATAACTTGAGAACGCTTGGGCCTAGGATCATGAAAATTGATAGGAAGGTTGATCATGACCAGCAGATGACCCTAGTGATTTTGAGGTCAGTTGGTCAAAGGTCAAGGTCACAGTGACCCAGAACATTTATACAGTTTCCGTACGATAACTTGAGAATGCTTCGGCCTAGGATCAAGAAACTTAATAGGGAGGTTGATTGTGACCAGCAGATGACCCCTATTGATTTTGAGGTTTGACTTTGACATTGGCTTACTTCTGTGACAAGGCCGTATTGTGGGGGTATAATTCGTCACTCCTGTGACAGCTCTAGTTGATCCCTAAAAAGTCCAACAAAACAAGCTATCAAACTGATAGAAAACAGATCAGTTTTTGTTGAAGACTGTAAATTATATATGTATTATAAAAGATCTAAAAATATTAAACAATACTTTTCAGAATTTCGAAGAAAGTATTGTTTAATATTTTTAGAACTTTACATATATAATTTCGAGCCTCTGTGGCAGTGTTATTAACATGGCTGACTTTAGAATAAATACTAGACAAACATTATCAGGTTTATCCATATGAAGAAGCTATTCAGTTTGGTGTTTCTACACAGAGATACCTGTCTGTTCTCAACAGTATGCTCCCAGAGACTCCAGTGGTATTGTAGAAAGTTGGCATTTATGTATTTATTAGTTTGTTAGCTCACCTGTCACATAGTGACAAGGTGAGCTTTTGTGATCGTCCGTCGTGCATCCATGCGTGCGTCCGTCAACAATTTCTTGTCTGCACGATAGTGGTTTCATTTATGATTTTATTTTAACCAAACTTGCACACAACTTGTATCACCATAAGATCACGGTTCCTTTCTTGAACTGGCCAGATCCCATTATGAGTTCCAGAGTTATGGCACCTGAAAGGGCCAAAATTAGCTATTTTGACCTTGTCTGCACAATAGCAGCTCTATTTATGATTTGAATTTTACCAAACTGGCACACAACTTGTATCACCATAAGATCTTGGTGCCTTTCTTGAACTGGCCAGATTCCATTATGGGTTCCAGAGTTATGGCCCCTGAAAGGACCAGAATTAGCTATTTTGACCTTGTCTGCACAATAGCAGCTTCATTTATGATTTGTTTTTAACCAAACTTGCACACAACTTGTATCACCATAAGATCTCGGTCCCTTTCTTGAACTGGCGAGATTCCTTTGTGGGTTCCAGAGTTATGGCCCCTGAAAGGGCCAGAATTAGCTATTTTGATCTTGTCTGCACAATAGCAGCTTCATTTATGATTTGAATTTAATCAAACTTGCACAAAACTTCTGTCACCATAAGATCTCGATTCCTTACTTGAACCTGCCAGAGCCCATAATGGGTTCCAGAGTTATGGCCCCTGAAAGGGCCAAAATTAGCTATTTTGACCTTGTCTGCACAATAGCAGCTTCATTTATGATATGATTTTAACCAAACTTGCACACAACTTATATCACCACAAGATCTTGCTTCCTTTCTTCAACTGGCCAGATTCCTTCTTGGGTTCCAGAGTTATGGCCCCTTAAAGGTCCAAAATCGCCTATTTTGGCTTTTGCAGCCATATAGAGACTTCATTTATGGTTTTATTTGATACAAACTTCCAAAATATCTTCAGCAACAATAAATCTTGGATTCCATGACAAATCAGATCCAATCATATGTTCCAGTTATTTTATATCTGATTATCTCCCCTGATTGTAATCAAAATGGATTTATATCAGTAAGTACTTACAGGACTTATTTGAAATTTCATTATTGTTATTAGTTGGACTGAGACAATCAGGGTAGGTAACTATGGACTGATTTTATGTCAAATTACCTCCCTTTATTTCAAATTTAAATTGTTATATCTCCATAACTTATGAAGATACTGATCTGAAATTTCATTTATGTCAACAGATTTATTTGGCAGATCCTTCTTTTGTCCACTTACAATATATATTTTTTTTAATTACTTCCCTTTTACATTACTATAAATAGCTAATTTTAGTAACTTTTTTATTATTGGCCGTAGGGAAAATACGAGACCAGTTTTCTGTGGTACAACATGGATGGTACCTCCAATTTTTAGGTGTATTTTAACATATCTATACCTTGTAAGATTTGTTTTTTCTTTTTGGTTAAATTCCTTCCCTTTGTTGTTCCTGTCCTTTGGACTTAGATATTTTTTCTGAGGACCTTCTTGTCCTCAAGTGCAATGATAACAGGTGAGCGATATAGGGCCATCATGGCCCTCTTGTTTAATTTAAGCCAAGAGTAACATAAACTTGTATAATTAAGGTTGGTGCATGTATTGTGAATGAAGAAAAGAAGATTGTTGGAATAGGATATAATGGAATGCCAAACAAGTGTTCAGATGACAACATGCCGTGGGGACGGGAGGCTGACAGTATACTAGAAACCAAACAGTTATATGGTATGAATAAGTATTGCTCAGAGGTTTAATTTAAATCTCTTTTAATATTGTAAGTGAAAATTTGCACGAAGATAGATACTTCTTTATTCAAATAAAGCTTTGTGGTTCTACATTGTTGTTCAATCTTTACATGTAAACCACAGACCCTCTCATTTTGATCTTGCTAAATAAAAAAGTTTTAAACAGTTTTATCAGAATTCTCCCTCTCATGTGAGGGGATGTGGTTAGGGTTCTTGTAGGGGCATAATTTTACCCTTCGTTAGAAAGGGTCATTTTCCTGGGAGGGTTTTGTTATTATACCCCCACAAAACGAAGTTTGGAGGGGTATATAGGAGTGAGCTTGGCGGTTGGTCGGTCAGTCGGTTGGTCCGTTGGTCCGTTGGTTTTGCATGGTTTCCGGATGATAACTCATGAAAGGCTTGACCGATTTAAATAATGTTTGGTACACAGGACTGGTGTAACATCAGAAAATACAGGTCAAGTTCGAATTTGGGGTCAGTAGGTCAAAGGTCAAGGTCACAGTGACCCTGAACAGTTAAACGGTTTCCGGATGATAACTTGAGAACGCTTGGGCCTAGGATCATAAATTTTGGTACACAGGTGTAACATGAAATGCAGGTCAAGTTCGACTTTGAGATCTATAGGTCAAAGGTCAAGGTCACAGTGACTTGGAACAGTTAAACGGTTTCCGGATGATAACTTGAGAACGCTTGGGCCTAGGGTAATAAATTTTGGAACACGTATGTAACATCATGAAATGCAGGTCAAGTTCGACTTTGAGGTCACTAGGTCAAAGGTCAAGGTCACAGTGACTCGGAACAGTTAAATGGTTTCCGGATGATAACTTGATAACACTTGGGCCTAGGATCATAAATTTTGGTACACAGGTGTAACATCATGAAATGCAGGTCATGTTCGACTTTGAGATCTCTAGGTCAAAGGTCAAGGTCACAGTGACTTGGAACAGTTAAACGGTTTCCGGATGATAACTTGTGAATGCTTGGGCCTAGGATCATAAATTTTGGTACACAGGTGTAACATCATAAAATACAGGTCAAGTTTTACTTTGAGGTCAGTAGGTCAAAGTTCAAGGTCATAGTGACTCAGAACAGTTAAACGGTTTCCAGATGATAATTTGAGAACGCTTGGGCCTAGGGTAATAAATTTTGGTACACAGATGTAACATCATGAAATGCAGGTCAAATTCGACTTTGAGGTCACTAGGTCAAAGGTCAAGGTCACAGTGACTCGGAACAGTTAAATGGTTTCCGGATGATAACTTGATAACACTTGGGCCTAGGATCATAAATTTTGGTACACAGGTGTAACATCATAAAATGCAGGTCAAGTTCTACTTTGAGGTTAGTAGGTCAAAGGTCAAGGTCACAGTGACGCTGAACAGTTAAATGGTTTCTGAATGATAACTTGAGAAGGCTTGGGCCTAGGATCATAAATTTTGGTGCACGGTTTAACATCATGAAGTACAGGTCAAGTTTTACTTTGAGGTCAGAAGGTCAAAGGTCAAGGTCACAGTGACTCGGAACAGTTGAATGGTTTCCGGATGATAACTTGAGAACGCTTGGGCCTAGGATCATGAAAATTTGATAGGGAGGTTGGTTATGACCAGCAGATGACCCTTAATGATTTTGAGGTCAGTAGGTCAAAGGTCAAGCAAGTTCGGCTTTGACATTGGCTTAGTTCTGTGACAAGGCCACATTGTAGGGGTATAATTCGTCACTCCTGTGACAACTTTAGTTATTAAAGGAAATGAAACCTTTGTGGATGCTAGATGTATTTTTAGCTATTGTGATCGCTCACGGTCCGCCCGTCCGTCCACACTTTCCTTTAAAAACACATCTCTCCCTAAACCATCAGGCAAGTTTGAAATGGGATGAACTTCACATGGATGTTCCTCTGGATGGTCTTCTTTAACCAAATTGTATTTTCAAAGAAATGAATTCCATATGTAGAACTCTGGGGCCAGGCAACCAACAGGAATAACTTTAAAAACTTTTTTTCTTATCCAAAACCCAAGGCATAAAACCTCAAATTTGGCATTGTGACATCATCTAATGGTCCTTCTATAAGATTATTAAAATATTACCCCTCGGGGGTTCAAAAGAGGCTCGTCTGCGGGGTACTAAGGTTTACATAGGACTTATATAGAAAAAAAAACTTTAAAATCGGCTTGGTCTGAACCACAAGAGTAGGCCTTTGATATTTGGTAGGTAGGATTCATTTTGGTCCCTCACCAAACTATCAAATTATGGACCCTGGGGTGGAAAAGCGGCTCGTCCCGGGGTCTCAAGTTTAACATAGACTAAATAGAAAAAAAAAAATCTTCTGTCTGAACCAAAGCCTAGGCCGGTGATGTTTAGTAGTAGCATCATTGTGGTGCTCTGACCAAGATTGTTCAATTATGCCCCTGGGGTGAAAAGAGGCCCTGCACCGGGGAGTCCAAGTTTTTACAGGAAAAAAAATTAAAAATCTTCTTGTTGAAACTGCAAGGCCTAGGTTTGATCTTGGGATGTTGCATGCCTAGTGGCCTTCCAAGATTGTGCCAATTATGCCTTGGGGAAAAAGAGGCTGCCCTGGGGGTCCCAAGTTTTACATAGACTACATAGGAAAAAAACTTTAAAAAATCCTTTTGACGAAAGTTCAAGGCTAGGCGTTTGATATTCAGTATGTCGCTTGCTCAGGTGCTCTCTAAACCGGATTGTTCAAATTATGCCCCTGGGGTGAAAAGATGGCCAGGCCGGAGGGTTCACAGAGTGTTTATATGCGTTATCTAGGAAAAAAACTGTCAAAATTATCTATCAATTTCCTATACGTTTATTAGCCACAATTCATCAGATGGGGCTATTAAAATCATCTGCGTCCGTGGTCCGTCCGTCCATCCGTCCGTCGTTAACAATTTCTGTATCGCATCTCAGAAACTACTGGGGGGATTGGGCTTTTGACCAAACTTGTCAGAATGATGTATTGGTTACCTAGTTGTGTCCCACTGAAAGCAGTGCTGTTCAACAATTTTATGAGTGAGGAGTGATTTATTGGGCCCTTTGGATTGGTCTAATGACATAGGATTAATAGGGACAAAACTTGAAAACCTCCTTTCAAAACCACAGAAGCCTAGGGCTTTGATATTTTGGTATATGAAGCCATTATCTAGTTGGTCCTCTACCAAGATGATTCAACTCTTTCTCTGGGGTCAAATATGGGCCCCGCCCTGGGGGGTCGGTCACATGGTTATATAGACTTGTATAGGAAAAATTGAAAATAACCTCTTGTCCAAACTACGGGCCTAGGTGCTTTGATATTTTGTATATGTGAAACATATAGGGTCTCATACTAAGATATTCAATTTATACCCCTAGGGAAATATGGCCCCACCCTGGGGGTCATATGGTTTACATAGATTATATAGGGAAAAAAAAAACTGTGAATGTCTTGTTCAAACCACAAGCCTAGGGGCTTGATACTTGTAAGTAGGCATCATCTAGTGTTCTCTACCAAGTTTGTTCGAATTATCCCCCTAGGGTCAAAAGGCCCGCCCCGGGGGTCACATGGTTCAATAGAATTATATAGGGACAAGTTTTAAAATCTTCTTGGAAATAACACAACATTCAAAATTTGGGGGACATTGATATTTTTGAGTGGCAAGAGTAACATTGACATGAGTTGACCTGATTTTGACCTAGTGACCTACTTTCACATTTTGTAGCTACAGCCTTCAAATTTGGACCACATGACCGAGTGTGTGCACTGTGAAAAAAACGTTGACCTGATTTTGACCTAGTGATCCTTACTTTCACATTTTGCTAAGGTACAGGTATTCAAATTGGGACATATGCATAGTCCGTGGGTTTTCAAAATGAAATTTGACATGATTTTGACCTAGTGACCTACGTTCACATGTTTGAAGGTACAGTCTTCAAAATTGGACCACATGCAAGTTTTGTGTTCGAAGGAAATTTTGACTTGATTTTGACCCAGTGACCTACTTTCTCATTTCTCACGCTACAGCCTTCAAATTTGCGATCCCACATACATGGGTTTTATGTACCGAAACAAACTTGAACCTTACATTGACTAGTGGACCTACGTTCACATTTTTGCAGTGTAACAAGCTGCAAATTTGGGACAATGCTAGTTCTGTATTCTGAAATAAAATTTGACCTTGATTTGGACCTAGTGACCTGCCTACTTCACATTTCTCAAGCTACAGCCTTCAGATTAGCGACCAAGGCATAGTTTGTTGGTACCGAAATGAACTTGACCTTAAGATTTGACCTAGTGACCTACTTCCATTTCTGTGAGCTACAGGCTTCAAATTAGCACATTGCATAGGATTTGTGTATACCGAAACAAAACTTTGACCGTTTGACATTAACTAGGACCTACTTCACATTTTTGAACGGTACAGGCTTCAGATTTGGACCACATGCATAGATTTGTGTTTTGAGGAAATTTGACACTTGATTTTGAGCCTATGACCTACTACACATTCTCCAGCTAAGCCTTCAAATTTGACACTGCATATTGGTTGTACCCAAATTAAACTTTGAACTTAAGATTTGATCTAGTGACCTACTGGCACATTTCTCAAGCTACAGCTTTCGAAGTTGGACCATGCACAGTGTTGTGTACGAAAGAAATGTGACCTTGGCTAGTCATAAGTCTTGAAATTTGGAACCCTCCAAAATGCACATGGTGGGGCGCCAAGGATCACTCTGTGATCCTTGTTATAATTACCTTATGACCTCACGTAAGTAATTAAGGGTCACTTGACTGATAACCTTGACCTCCTGACTACTGTCTTGACCTGAAGTACTGTGAGTTGCTCGAGTCCGGCGTCGTCAGTCGTCTGTCAAACATTTAGCTTGTGTTGTGTAGAGGCTGTATTTTTCAACTGATCTTCATGACGTTGGTCAGAATGATACCTTTATGGAAATGTAGGTCAAGTTCGAAAAGGGTCAATCTGGGTTCGAAAATATGTCCTAGCGTCAAATCAAAGAAAACTTGTGTATGCGATAGAGGGCTGTATTTTCAATGATCTTTGTGAATTTGGTCAGAATGATGCCTGTTGAAATCTAGGTCGAGTTTGTGATGAAAATGGGTCATGGGGTCCAAAAAGTAGGTCCTTAGGTAAATCGAAGAAAAAAACCTTGGGGTACGATAGGTAGAGGCTGTTTTTTCAATGATCTTCATTAAAATTGGTCAGAATGATTGGTTGATGAACCTAGTTCGAGTTCGAATATGGTCATTGGGTCAAAAATATCATAGGTCATATCAAAGAAGAAAATACTTGTTTAAACTCAAGAGACCACATTTGGGTGCCAATCCTAAAAGAAAAAAGAAAAATGGCAGATATCTATGTTATCCATGAAATCATGAGGTCAAACTATTTACACTGTTTTATGTTTGTGTTTTCAGATGAGGCGACCTAGGCCTCGGGCCTCTTGTTAGACACAGCCTTGAAATTGTGATGACTTGTACGTTTTGCACACGATTCCGTAAACCTTGAATTGCCTTCTCACCTAATTTCTTTGTTGAGTTTGTGATTCGCCCGATGTCGGCGTTGTCGCTGTCAACATTTTAGGGGGGGGTGTATGCGCTAGAGGCTTTGTAGTTTCAATGCTATTCATAAATTTTGTCAGATGATTACCTTGATAAATCTAGGCCATTCGGAAAATGAGTCATTGGGGTCAAAAACTAGGGTAACTAGGTCAAATCAAGAGAAAAACCTTGTCGTGAGATAGAAGCTGATTTTCTTTATGCCCCCACGTTGGGGGGGGGGGGGCATATAGATTGCTCTTGTCCGTCCGTCTTCCGTATGCGTCCGTCCGTCGTTCTTTCCGAATGTTGCGTCGCGCGTAGCTCTGAAAGTATTTGACGTAGAGTCACAAAACTTACAGGAATGTTGGTCAGCATGTGTAGTTGTCACCTGGGGTTCGCGGTACGGATTCATCAGTCAGTAGAAGTTATGGCCCCTGACTTTGTTAAAAGTGGTCATTTAAGTGTGTGTCGTGCCTTGCTCCAAAAAGTATATGACTAGAGAGTCACAAACTTTACAGGCTGTGGTCAGCATGGTAGTTGTGCACCTGGGGTTTCGCTGTCCGGAGTCAGTCCAGGAGGTTTGTGTGGTTTTTTGTAGGAGTTATGGCCCCTCTTGACTTAGTAAAATTGTTATTTTAATTTATGTGGCGCATAGCTCCAAAGTTATTTGACCTAGAATCACAATGGTTTACAGGGAATGTTGGTAAAGCATGTGTAGTTGTGCCACATGGGGTTAACGTCCGGATTAATGCAGTTCGTAGAAGTTATTGGCCCCTGACTTTGTAAAAAGTGGTCATTTTTAATGTTTGTGTAGTGCTAGCTCCCCAAAAAGGATACAAGAGATCACAGAGTGATCTTGGCGCACCAATGTGCCATTTGGAGGGTTCCAAAGTTCAAGAATAACTGACTAGCTCAAGGTCAAATTTCATTTCCGTACACAAACATGTGCTGTGGTCAAATTCGAAAGCGTAGCTGAGAAATGTTGAAAGTAGGTCACTTAGATCAATCTTAGGTCAAAGTTTATTTGGACACAAAACTATGCAAGTGGTCCAAATTGAGAGGCTTAGCTTGAGAAATGGGTAAGTAGGTCCATAGGTCAATTCACGGGTCAAATTTCTCTCAAACACAAATATATGCATTGGGTCCAAATAGAAGCTGTACCTTCAAAAATGTGAAAGTAGGTCATCGGTCAAGGTCAGGTCAAAGTTTTTTTCGGTACACAATCTATGCATTGTGTCCCAATTTGAAGCTGTAGCTTGAGAAATGTGAAAGTAGGTCACTAGGTCAAAATCAAGGTCAAATTTTATTTCAGAATACAAAACTATTGCATGTGGTCCAATTTGACGTTGTACCTTCAAAAATGTGAAAGTAGGTCATGGTCAATGTAAAGGTTCAAAGTTGTTCGGTACATTAAAACATGTATGTGTCCAAATTTGAAGGTTGTGAGCTTGAGAAATGAGGAACAGTAGGGGCACGGGGTCAAAATCAAGGTCAAATTTCATTTCGGAAACAAAACTATGATGTGGTCCCAAATGAAGACTGTACCTTCCATAAAATGTTTGATGGTAAAGTAGGTCACTAGAGTAAAATCAATGCAAATTTCATTTTGAACCAAGAACTATGCATATGTCCAAATTTGATCCTGTACCTTCAAAAAGTGAAGTAGGTCAATAGGTCAAAATCAAGGTCAAAGTTTTTCAAGTGCACAAACTATGATGTGGTCCAAATTTGAAGGTGTAGCTACAGAATGTGAAAGTAGGTCACTAGGTCAAAATCAGGTCAACTCATGTCAAGGTTCATGTTGCCACTCAAAAATATACATGTCCAAATTTGATGTGTAGCTGATGACAAGAAGATTTTAAAAGCTGTTCCCTCTAGAAGTCTATATGAACATGTGACCCCCGGCTGGGTCATATTTGACCCTAGGGGGATGTGATTTTAATTCAAAACAAACTTTGGTAGAAACCACAGAGGCTGCTACCTTACAAGTACAAAGCCCTAGGCCCTGTAGTTTGGACAAGAGGTTTTTCAAAGTTTTTCTCTATACAAGTCTATATAAACCAGGCCCCAGGGCGGGGCCACATTTGACCAAGAGCAATAATTGAAAGATCGTGTGGTTAGAGGACACTAGATAATACTTCTACAAATATACAAAGCCTAGGCTGTGGTTTTGGACAAGAGGTTTTCAAAGTTTTCCCTATATAAATCTGATGTAAATATAGAAATAACCAAAAGGGCCATAACTCACTCATAAATGGTGAACCAGTATGATTTCGGGGGACACAACTCGTGGGTACCAAGACATCATTCTGACAAAGTTTGGTCAAATCCCCCCAGTAGTTTTCTGAGGAGATGTGATAACGAGAAATGTTGAACGGACGACGGACGGCGGAATGACGGGCGGACGGGACACGACGCAGAGTGATTTTAATAGCCCACCATCTGATGATGGGTCAAGGACTTAGAGTCACACCACTTACAGGCATGTTGGTCAGCATGTTGTAATTGGAACCTGGGTTTCGCGTTCGGGATTCATCCGTCCATGTAGGAGATATGGGCCCTGACTATGTAAAAAATTGGTCATGTAATGTTGGTCTCGCGCATAGCGCCAAAAGTATTGGACTAGAATCACCCAAAGTTACAGGAATGTTGGTAGCCTTGTCGTTGTGCACCTGGATTCGATCCGGATCATCAGGATTGTAGGAGTTCTGGCCTGACTAAGTTCATTGTAGTGGGGCATCGTGTCCCATGGGACACATTTTGTTAGTTACAATTGATCTCATGAATTTTAGGTCAGAATGAGGGCCTTGATGAATCTAGGTCAAGTTCGAAAGGGGTCCTTCTTGGATCAAAAAACAAGGGTCACTAGAGGTCATATCAAAGAAAAGCTTGTGTATGCAATTAGGGGACTGCATTTACACCAAATATTCATGAAATTTGATCAGAAGTTGTCTAGATGAAATCTAGTAAATTTGAATGTGGGTCATCTGTTGTGTCAAAAACTAGTCACCTGGTCCATAAAAAAAACTTGGGTGCAATAGGGGCTGATTTACATGGGTTCATAAAAGTTGGCGGAATGATAGCCTGATGAAGTCTAGGTTAAAGTAAATACGGTCATCTGGGTCACAACACTAGGTACGTAGTTCACATCAAAGAAAACCTGGTATGCGATAGAGGCTGTATTTCAGTGATCTCATGAAATTGGTCAGAATGATAGCCTGAGGAATTAGTCAAGTTCGGATGTGGGTCACTGGCTTAAAAAGTAGGTCCACTAGGTTAAATCAAAGAAAATATCGTGTTTACACTCAAGATTTTGCTCAATTTTAATGAAAAATTGGTCAGATATTGGTTTCCATGAAATCCCCCACGTAAGGGGGTCCCCCAACACATGTTATACACTGGTATGGATTGTGTTTCTCAGGGGGCGACTAGGGCCACTTGCCCTTTGTTTAAGATAAAGCTTGAAAGTGGAATGACCTGTGTACTTTCCATGGCCGCTCTTAAGACTTTCAGGATCATCATCGTATGACCTACTGACCTACTTTCTTGTTTTCTAAGCTTACAGAAGAAAGTATTTGTAATATTTTTTTACATATTTTCAAAAGTAATCTCTGCATAATCTTTACAGCCCACTCTCCTAATTTCTTGTTTGTAAAGTTTAGACTAGAAATTTGTTCAAACAAACAAACTTACTCAGGTGAGCGATATAGGGCCATCATGGCCTCTTGTTTTCTTTATATTTAAATCAGTTAGAGTAGCATTTCATGTTTGTGACCTGTAAGGGGGAATGTTTAATTGAGGTGCAGGGCAGTGATATTGGTAGCTGTAAAATTTTAGACAAAGGAATATTAAAAAGTCTGAGATGATAGGATGGTCCTCCCCCCCACTGTGAGAAAAAGATTGTTTCTCTGGCCACCATCCGTCACACTTCATTTCCGATCAATAACTGGAGAACCATTTGACTTAGAACCTTCAAACTTCAAAGAGATTGATATGATTGTGTCCCCTCCCCCCACTGTGAGAGACATATTGTTTTCTCTGGCCACCAAACCGTAACACTCATTCGATCAAAAGGAGATGGAGGAACCCATTTTGGACTCTTAAACATTCAAACTTCAAGAAGGGGGGTATATTGTTTTGCAGATTCGGTCGGTCTGTTGGTCAGTCGTAGACCATCGGTGTCCGGATGATAACGCCCCAAGAACACTTGGGCCTAGATCATGGGAAGTTGAAGGGAGGTGGTCATGACCAGCAGTGCACCTATTGATTTAGGTCAGTTGGTCAAAGTTTCAGGGTACAGTGACCAGAACAGTTAAACGGTTTTTGGATGATAACTAAAGAACGTTAGGCCAAGGATCATGAAATGTTGATAGGGAGAGGTCGTCAATGACCAGTAAGATGATCCTATTGATTTTGAGGTCATTGGTCAAAGGTCGTCCAACGTCACATGACCCAAGTAACAGTTAAAACGTTTTGGTGATAACTCAAGAACGCTTAGGCCAAGGATTCATGAAAGTTGAAGGGAGGTCAGTCATTGACCAGTAGATGATCTATTTGATTGGAGTCAGTTGGTCAAGGTCAAGTCAAGGGACCAGAACAGTAAAGGTTTTTGGATGATAACTAAAGACCTTAGGCCTAGGATCATGAAAGTTGTGGATAGGGAGGCAGTCATGACTAGTAGATGACCTATGATTTTGAGGTCAGTAGGTCAAGGTCAAGGTCACAGTAACAGTTCCAGATGATGATAACTCAAGAAGGCTTGGCGTAGTATCATGTAAACTTGATAAGGAGTTGTGGCCATGACCAGTCCGAGACCCTATTGATTTGAGGTCAGTTAGTCTTTTTTCGGGGTTTTTTCCCCCCAAGGATCACAGGAACGAGAAACATTTTGTTCTTGTGCAATTACTGAATACGATCAAGTGGGCGGTGGGGGAGCTTTTCGTGTTCCCGGAGATTGTTGTGATTTTTTTATCACAGGTAAGTCACAGGGCCTGACATGAAAACCGTTTTCAACAATAAACTATGAGAACGCTTGACCAGAATGTTAAAACTTCTAAGATGATTGGACATGCAGAGAAGATGATGCATATTGATTTTTGGGTCACTTGATCAAAGGTCAAAGTCACAGGGGCCAGAACATGGGAAAACCGTTTCCAATCAATAACTTGAGAATCATTAGACCACAACCTTCAAACTTCAAGGGTAATAGGACCTTACAGGGTAGATGACCTATTGTTTGGGGCGCTGGATCAAAGTCACTGGGGCCAGAACGTGGAAAAAATGCGTCAGAAGGGCCAGAACATGGAAAAGTTTCTGATCATAAACTTGAGAACCACAGACCCAGACGTTAAAACTTCATTGAATGATGGAATGCTAGTAGATGCCCATTTTGATATGTTGGCAGTTTTTTTCAGAGGTCAGCTCACGGGGCCAGCAGAAGGAAAACCGTTCGTCCATAACTGAGAATCCATTTGACCAGAACATAGAGGGGGGATGATTGGACTTGCCGAGGTAGAATGCATTTCAGTCACTTAAGCCAATCATCAGTGTTTATTGGACTTTCCCTCCCGTCCCTGTGGTCTTCTTGCCATTAATACTATGCCTGGAGGAGACATGTGTTTCTGCAAAAGCATATTCCGTTATTTTTAGCCCACCTGAGCACGGAAGTGCTCAAGGGTGAGCTGTTTGTGTCAGTGATGCCGGCGTCGGTCGTTGTCCGTCCGGCGCCGTTCAAACACTCCCAGCTAAACACAGTCCAATTGATGAAACTTCACAGAAAGAAGGGCTTGCAGATCCTCATTGAAATTTAAGTCACTGAAATGGAATTCCATACAGAATTGGTTCCCTGGCAAGCTCGAAAGGAAAAAACTTAAAAAAATCTTCTTGTCCAAAACTACAGAGCTAGGACTTTGATATTTGGTAGTGGCATTCATCTAATGTCTTCTACCAAGGTTGTTAAAATTATTCCCCTGGGTCAAATATGGCCCGCCCTGTGGGGGTCCACATGTTACTAGATGTATATAGGGAAAAAGCTTTGAAAATCTACAGACTTTATATAGAAAAAAAGCTTTAAAATCTTATGTCTGAAACACAATACTTCAGGCCTTGCTATTAGTAGGGCATTGCTTATGGCCCTCCAAAATGTTCAGATTAAAACCCTTGGGGTGAAAAGAGCCCAAACCCAGAGGGGACCCAAGTTTTACATAGGACTTAAATATGGAAAACTTCAAAAATTTCTGTCTGAAACGACAAGATTGGCCTTGATATTGGTATGTAGCATTGCCTGTGGTGCCTCTACTAAGTTGCTTCAAATTATGTCCGGGGTGAAAAGCAAAGAGGGGCCTCGCCCCAGACAGGTACCAAGTTGACATAGACTTATTAGGAAAAAAAGAACTTTTAAAAATCTTTGTCTGAAACTCCAAGGCCTGGCTTTATATTTGGTATGTGCATTTTCATAGTGATCCTTTACAAGATTATCAAATTATGCCCTGAGGTGAAAAGAGGCCCACCCAGGTGTCCAAAAGTTTTACATAGACTTAAATAGGAAAAAAACTTAAAAAATCTTCTTTGCCTGAAACTGCAAGGCCTAGGGAGACTTTTGATTATTAGCTGTGCATTGCTAATGGTCCTGTACCATCATGTTCAAATTATTCCCCGGGTGATTGAAAAAGAGGGCCCTGCCCCGGGGCCCCAAGTTTTACATAGACTAAATAGGAAAAATTTAAAAATCTCTGTCTTGAACGTTCAGGGCTAAGCTTGAATGGTATGTCGCTTGCTAGTGGTTCTCTAAACAAGATGTTCAAAAATTATGCCCCTGGGGTATAAGAGGCCCTCCTGCGGGGTCCATGGTATAGAGTTATATAGGAAACAAAACTTCAAAATTATATACTATTTCTAAGATTGGTGAATCTAATACCTGGATGACCCAAGTAATTAAGGGGTCACTTGAACTTTGACTGTTTAATATAATTACCTGATGACCCCAAGTAATTAGGGGTCACTTGACTGTGACCTTGACCTACTGACCTACTTTCTTGTTTTTAGCTCACCGCTCAATGTCCGTCGTGGGTCGTGCGGTGTGCGTCATGCCGTCCGGCAACAATTTCTAAAACAATCTTCTTCTTGAAAACCACGGGGCAGATATTACACCCCAAACTATAGGATGATCCTTGGGTGGCCCCCTTTCAAAATGTTCAAAGAATTGAATTCTTCCATGCAGAAAAACTTGCGTGCCATGGAAACAAAAGGAAAAACTTTAAAAATTATTCTTGCCAAAACCACAGGGCTAGGGCTGTATCTGGGTGTGTGCATCATCTAATGGTCCTATACCAAAATTATTCAATTATCCCCTTAGGGTCAAATATGGCCCCGCCCCGGAGACGAAGTGTCATGCGCAAGAACCAGGTCTCTAGGTCAAAGGTCAAGGTCACACTTAGAGGCCAAAGGTCAGATACCAGAATGACTTTGTCCGGAGCATTCTTCTCATGCATGAGGGATTTTGATGTAACTTGCACAATATAGTTCCCATCATGAGACAGAGTACATGCGACAAGAATCGGTCCCTGTTAGAATGACTCTTCCTTGTGATACTATAAATAGTTATATTTGCAACATTTTATCAGCCCGACTATAAAGAATAGGGAGCATCCTACTCGCCCCGTGCGACGGCGGTGGAGCGTCACACAAATGTTAAGTTTGCGTTACCACCCCAAAATATTTTCAAAGTCCATTGAGTATATTGCTTTGATATGTTGCGGTCTTGTTTACATTCGATGGGACATCAGTCGTAAAAGGAGGAGGCAACTCTAACATCAAGCATTTTGACTGAATATGGTCCCTTTTCGACTTAGAATATGCTTATGATATGTTAAAGTTTTACTCAT
This sequence comes from Mercenaria mercenaria, assembly GCF_021730395.1. NCBI lineage: Eukaryota > Metazoa > Mollusca > Bivalvia > Venerida > Veneridae > Mercenaria > Mercenaria mercenaria. The sequence continues at coordinate 25,103 of NW_026463827.1, forward strand.
AGCTTATATTATTACTATCAAGCCGGAGAATAGTCGAGCACGCTGTCCACTGACAGCCTCTTGTTATGCTTGAGGACAAAAATCGCTATCAATTTCTGTAGTACAACATGTATTACATTCAATTCCTGGGTGATTGACCAGTATATCACCTGTAAGGATTTTTGGGAATTAGAATTTTTTTTTTTTAGATGAAGTCCCTTGTTGGTACTAGAACTAACTTTTTTAGCTCACCGGAGCACAAAGTGCTCGGGGTGAGCTATGGAGCGCTCACAGTCAGTTCCGTCCGTTTTCGGTCACCCACTTCCTTTAAAACAACATCCCTTCTCCTAAACCACCAGGCCAATTTTGTTGAAAACTTCACAGGGATGTCCGTAGTCCTCTAAAAATTTTTCAAAGAACGAGTTTCATATGACCCTGGTGCCATGGCAAACGAGGAAAAACTTAAAAATCTTTTTCAAAAACGCCAAGGCTTAGAGCCCAGATCTGTTAGGCATGTGGCATATCTAATGGTCCTCTATGAAGATTGTTCAAATGGTGCCCCTGGGGTTGAAAAGAGGCCTGCCCAGGGGGTGTGGTCCACGTTTACATAGACAATAGGAAAAAAAACTTAAAAAATCTTCTTGGTGAACAACAAGAACCTAGGCCGTTGATAGTGGTCTGTAGCCATTGCTGGGTCCTCTACCAAGATGGTTCAAATTATTCCCCGGGGTGAAAAGAGCCCGCCCCCGGGGGTCCCACATGTACATAGAACTTATATGGGAAAAAAATGTCATAAAAAACTTGTCATGCTGTAGGGAAACATACAGTAAATGCATATAACAACTTTTGTAAAACAATGCTAATATACGTAAAATACTAACATTCAACATGGTTAGACCTTCATGTGTATAGAAACATAATGACAAGCCATCACAAAAACATAAAAGTGAGCTCGAGATACACAAAAATTGTTGTTATTATTAGTTAAATGTGTTTAAGTCATATACAAACAGTAATAGTATATGATAAATTAAGCTTTGGATGTAGATCATGTAGGTGGGCCAGTAAAACTCAGGGTGATGGAGCGACGATATAGGCCATAAGGCCTTTGTTTATAATTGACTGATAGGGAACCAATGACACGTTCTGTGGGTACAACATACATGGTACTTTTCAAATGTTAGGTGTATTTTAGTATAACTAATGGTAAGGAGTTGTGTGGATGTAGAAAAACAAAAGAATTTACAAGACTTACTACAGAACCAACAGAATAAAATTCCATTGCACATACAGGTGCTGTGAGTGTAAAGCAAGTTGCTATGACGGCATATATGGGAATTCTGGCACTCTTCGTACAACAGTGTAAGCACATGAGGGTAGTTGAACACATCCAGTTTGGTTTTTTCTTTTAAACAAAGGAGACAAGAAGTATGATGTTAATATGTAACAAAATAACTGTCTGTAAGTAGCATCAAACATCATAGTGGCATGCTGAAAATGAGTATCAGTCTTTGGTGGATGAGGATTTGTATAATAATCCTTAATACTGTGTTAGAATCAAAATAATAAATCTTCAGTGATTTTCTCTTCAGTAGCATCATTGTTGTTCAGATGGGTATTATCAGTCACTGTTTGGAAAATTTTATTTCTTAATCAATTCATAAACTAACCTCTTGTGTTTTCAGTGTGTCATGCAGAGCTGAATGCTGTATTGAACAAGAATTCAGCAGACGTGAAGAACTGTACAATATATGTAGCATTGTTCCCATGTAACGAATGTGCTAAAGTTGTGATACAATCAGGGATAAAGGAAGTTATATATTACTCGGATAAATACCATGACAGGCCAGAGTTCATGGCATCTAAGAGAATGTTTGATATGGCAGGTATAAAATACAGGTAGGTAGAGTTAATTATTCTAGTTGATGCTTAACTTTCCCCCACACAAAGCATAAACTCACATAGAACTCACAGTGCTCTGGGCATAGAACTCACAGTGTAATCGGGCATAGACTTCACAGTGCTGACTGGGAATAGAACTCACAGTGCTGCTGGCATCAGAACTCACAGTGCGCTGGGCATAGAACTCACCAGTGATGCTGGCAAGACACTCCAGTGTGCCTGGATAGAATCACAGTGTACTGGGCATTAAACTCCACAGTGTACTGGGCATATAGAACTCACATAGAACTCACAGTGTGCTACTGGGAATAGAACTCACAGGGCTATCGGCAAGAACTCACAGTGCTGCTGGGGCATAGGAACTCACAGTGCTGTGGGCATAGAACTCCAGTGTGCTGGGCATAAACTCAATAGACATCCAGTGTGCTACGGGGCATAGAACTCACAGGGCGAATGGCAGAGAAACTCACATGCACTGGCAATAGAAACTCAAATAGAAAAATCACAGTGCTACGGGCATATGACCTCACGTGCTAATGGCATAAGAATCACATGCTACTGGGCATAGAACTCACAGTGCTGCTGGCATAGAACTCACATAGAAATCACAGTGCTTTACTGGCATAGAACTCACAAGTTGCTGGGGCATAGAACTCACATGAGAACTCACGTGCTTGCTGGGCATAGAATCACAGTTGCTGCGGCATAGAAACTCACAGTGTGCTGGGCCATAGAATCACAGTGCTGTGGGCCTAGAACTCACCAAGAACTCACAGTGTACTGGGCATAGAACTCACAGTGCTACTGGGATAGAACTCACCGTGCTACTGGGCATAGGAACTCACATAGAACTCACAGTGCTGCTGGGCGCATAGGAGGGGAACTACACCAACAGTGCTACAGTGTACTGGCATCTGGACCTCTTGTTTGACTTATGACCGTCGTCTGTACAATTTGACACTCTACTTATTCATGTCGAAGTGTTAATTTAGACTTAGATTTTGAAATTTGAAGTTGTAACGTACTTGGACTGCATGCTATGCACTGAAACTTGGCATAACTCGTTGTTGTATGTATGCTTACTTATGGCAAGATTGGTAAAATTTCATACAAGTTGGACAAGATAGGCCAAAAGTTAAGTTAAGTTATTATAGAGTACATCAGACTAAAACATTGATGAATATGGAGCCGAGGAATTGTAGTTGACCAGCAGACAGATTCTGCGGTCTCGGGATCAAACCACTTGTTTTTAGAAACTGTAGGTAAGTATTATGTAATCACAGACAGTATAGACCAGCCCAGAAACCAGATTGTTATAATGTTAACATATTGAGAAATGTCAAATGGTGGGTTTGTTTTGTGATGAGCTGACATGACTCCTCAGGTCTCAGTCCAAAATCGGAGATTCACATGACAGAAACCAGACTCCACAAGCTGATCACAAAAGACTTATGTAATGCCAAGAAATATTAGGAGGTTGATTATGATGTAATCTGTATGAGTTCAGTAATCTGTATAAAATTTGGTATTATAATATAATATATAGGTGATGTAATGTGGTCAGTTGATAATTATTATGATCTCAAAAAAATTAATCCTGTATTCTCATTGGGCTATTGGATGCGATTGAAATTATATCATTTTACAATCTAGACATGATATGAATGTGACCATTAGGATCAAAACAGGAAATATAGAAAGAGACTTTACATTTGAAACTTTCACTAATTTCAAAAATATTCAGACAAGAATCACCACATTTAGCAGAATGTAGCAAGAATGAATATTTTCTTATGCATTCTATGAAACCTTTAAATTTCACGCATAATCGCTTTCGTACCAGTAGATTTGTTGTTAAACTGTGACATATGGCTTGATACTTACAATTGTTTATGTCTCCCACCACACAGTGGGGTTGGGGGAGACATATGATTTACTCCTATCTGTGGTGGGGTATCTGTGTGTCTCTGCAAAACATTGTCACACTCTAAGTCTGAACATTTTCATCTGATCTTCACCAAACTTTACAAGTGTGTTTGACCAAAGACCCGGCAAGTTCGTAAACTAGCAAAACGGTCAGGCACTCGAATTACCGAAATTATGCTCAGGTCTTGGGAGCAGCAAAAAACGGCCCCATAACTACTAATATTATAGTAAGGGAATCCTTTTGGGCGGAACTTTATGTGCGTTCTAAGTGCAGCTTCACCAAACTGGAACAATGTGTTTGCTAAAGAACTCGGCCAAGCTGATATCTCCCCAAATTGGCCCAGGCCCTTCGGAAACTACAGCCCTTGGAATTACCGAAAGCTCAGGTCTGAGTAGTAGCTAACACGGCCCATATACTACTAATCATAGTAGTATAGGAGTCCCTTTGGGCACTTATGTGTGCTCGAGTGCAAGCTCACAAACTTGAACAAAGTGTGTTTGACTATAAAGAACTCGGCCAGCTCGATATTCTACCTAAAGGCCCAGGCACTTGGGGAAGTAGGCCCTTGAATTAATGAAACGCGTTTGTACTCTTGTCAACGGCAGGTTTAGCTCAACATATCAAAAGTCTCTTGCGTGCTAAGCTTTGTATTATGGGGATCTTTATGAAAGGTGTTTCAGGCATGGTCATTCTTGATGAATCTAGGTCAAGTTTAAAATGGGCATGTCGGTCAAAACTAGGTCAGGAAGTCTAAAAATAGAAAAACCTTGTGCCCTCTCTAGAGGCCATAACTTTCCAATGGATTTCATGAAAAATTAGTAGAATGTACCTGGAGGTGTTAGGATCTAGTTCATTGTATTTGATTAATCGGAGTCAAGCACGGCTCATCCGCAAAACAGGTCAGTGAGGTCAACGATAAAGAAAACACCTTGTGACCTTCCTGAGGCCATAGGATTCATGGGATCTGGTATGAAGTGGTCAGAAGTTCAGCTTATGATTATCAGGTTCAAGGTTGAAACTTAGGGTAACTGCTGGAGTCAAAAACTAGGGGCAGTGAGGGTGTAAAAATAGAGAGGAAAAATCTTGTTGACGCCTCTTAGGGCCATACTTTTGAAGGGATCTTCATGAAAATTGTAGACTGTTAGTCTTGGAGAATCTAGGTCAAAATTTGAGACTGGGCAATTGCCTTCAAAAACTAGGTCAGTAGGCAAATTAATCGAGAAAAAACCTTGATGAGGCCTCTCTGTAGATGCCATATTTTAGGGGGGAGATTGTATAAAAGTTGGTAGAATGTTCATCGTGATGATATCTAAGCAAGTTCGAAAACTGGGTCAAAACTGTGGTCCAAAAAAATAGCCGGCAGTAGGTCTAAAAATAGGGAAAAACCTTTGACCTCTCTAGAGACCATATTTTCAATGGTTCTTCAAAAAAATGGTCCTGAATGTTTCCGTGATGTATCTAGGTCAAGTTTGGAAAATGAATGGGGGTCACGTGACATCAAAAACGGAGGGTCGTAGGTATAAAAATAGAAACAACACCTTAACTTGTGAGCGCCTCTATGTCTAGAGGCCATATTTTTCATGAGATCTCATGAATTGGGTGAGCAATGTTCACTGATGATATCTAGGTCAAATGTTCAAAACTGGGTCAGGCCTTCAAAAACTAGGTTGTTCATTAGGTCAAATAATAGAAAAACCTGTGACTGTCTAGATGCCAATTTTTGAATGGATCTCAGAAATTGGTCAGAAATTGTTATCTTGATGAATCTAGGTTAAAGTTCAAAACTGGGTCACATGAGCGTCAAAAATAGGTCACTAGTCTAATAATAGAAAAAACGACGTCGATAAGTCAGTTTCAAAACGGGTCAGTGGGACAGGTGCGCGATTCAGACATCATGGTCCTCTTGTTAGCTATGGTCCGCACTCTAAGTCGAGCATTTCTAGTAGCACTCTTCACCAAATTTGAAGAAAAATGTGTTTGATCATAAGACCTCGGACAAAGTTCGATAAGGAGCCAAATGCGGTCCAGGCATTGGAGTTATGGCCTGAATTGTAGTGAGAAACAGTATAGAACAGGGTCGCACAGGCTTGTGGAAAGCGTACTGTGAAAATAGAAGGGCAGTCTTTGAAAAAGTCCTGAAAAGCAAACCTGTCTGAAAAAAGTGCTTGAAAATTGCCCAAGAGACGCCTTGAAAGTACTTGACTTTCTTATTTTCTCGTATGCAGACAATTAACAATCTTCCCGAAAATCAAAAGTTAAATCTTTGAGACTAAAATCGGCCAAGTTTCGAGCAATAGGGCAGCGCTATGAAAACGCCGTAATAAAAAAGGTCGAATGTGGTTCGGGCGAAAAGCGAAATTTGGTACGAAGTTCGTACTTATGTTAGCGTGGATCTTCCCCTGACAAAATGGCGTCAGTGCGCGTACAACTCTGTGTAAGTATTATTTATAAATAAGTCCTGAAATGAAAACTAGTAGGGAATAGTGCTGAGCAAAGTCTTGAATTTGACTTGGCATTGTCTGTATGAACCCGGTATAACGGACGGACTTGCTATTTAGATGATTAGCAAGTTGTGGGAGACCATTCGCTTTTCCAAAAAAAAGCAGCTCAGGTATAGTAGATTTTGTCGATTTGGTGTCGCAAAAGGTTTTTTAAGTGTGACATGAATTTTAACGCCGTTCTTTGAACAAGCGGACCCTATTGTGGGGAACGCCCAAGGAGGGCGGGCGTCCAGATTTTGTCCGGAGCAGTACCTCTTCATGCATGTAGGGATTTTTTATGTAAGCTAATGGCACAAATGTTCACCATCATGAGATGGGAGTGTCCAGGTCAAGACAAGTCCAAGAGGTCAGTCGAAATTCAGATTTCTTCTCATGGATTTAAACTTGGAACAATTGTTAAAAATCATGAGACGGAGTGTATGTGCAAGAACCATGTCCCTAGGTCAAGGTCAAGGTCACATAGGGAGGGTCAAAGGTCAGTAATTTGTCCGCGGAATATTTCTTCATGCATGGAGGATTTTGGATGTTGTAAATTGGCACAAATGTGTCACACCATGAAGCACCCTGTTTTTAGAATGTATTCCATGTTCTTAATATAAATAGCTTATATTGTAAACTGTTATTCAATGGCCGGAAGGGGCCCCATGGGCCAAGTGGTTATGGGTGCGTAGCTAATCACTTGCAACTCACGGATGTGGGTTCGAACCTCATTGGGGCGTTGAATTTCGTAGTGAGGACGCCAATCCAGCTGGTCTTACGGAAGTCGGGTGGTTCTACCACAAGTGGGCGTCGTGAGAAAGAGATGCACAGAGGGGCGACCTGGGGTATCTTCTCCATCAAAGGATGGGAAGTCGCCATATTGAAGCACCGATAATATATGGTCATAGAACGAAGAAAACATCAAAAACCATTTTGTGGTGACAACATGCATGGGTAATTCCAATGTTGGAGTATTGGACCTAATCTGCTTACTGGATAAAAAAAGGGAGATTTTGTGGACTTTTATTGTGTGCCCCCCATGTGTGAGTGGAGGGGCATAATAGATGAGTCTTGTCAACACCTGAATCCGGTCCGAAGTCGTGACGCGCTTAGCTCAAAAGAAGTAGTTAGATATAAAATTGATGAAACCGTGCATGAGTCTGTTACCATGATATGAAATGTGCGCCACCTCCTATTTTTTGTCTGGCTCAGCCCCCTATTTCAAGATAGGCCCTGAAATAGTCAGAAAATGCAACATTTTCACGCCTTTGTGGCACACCTAACTCACAAAAGTATTACATTTATAAACTGGATTTTATTAAACCTTGCATGAGTCTTTATGCGATTGATATGAACGCGCCGCTCACTATTTGGTCTGCCACCAGCCCCATCGTTGTAGAGGTTCTGGGCAGCCTCGCATAAGGTTAAAAATGACATTTTCAACTTGGTGACCAAACACAGGTAGCTGCGCACAACATTTGTAATATACAAATGGGATGAAAACTTGCAGAAGTCTTTATCATGCGTACATGAACAATGGCACCTCTTATTTTTGGCTGGGGACTCCACCCCCCTGTAATTTAGTTGTAAAGTATTGGCCCTGAAATAGTCAAAAAAATGTACACTTTTTAGAAACGCTAATTATGTGCCTAGATCAAAAAAGTATTGATTGTAAATTCATGAACACCTTGCTGAGTCTTATATGATGTGACCCTTGCACAACTTGGCTATTTTTCTGAGAATACTTAGACACTTAAAAGAGTTACTGGCCCTGAACTAGCTCAAAATAAAGGGAGATTTTTTGTTTGTGAGGACTGATGGCTCAAAAGATATGGGCCTAGAATAATAAAGCCTTTGCCATAAAATTGTTTGTTGAGGCGTTATACTCCCTAAGGGAACTCCGCAACTATTTGGAATGATGACAGCCCACATTAGTGTGGACGAGAGAGTACAGTCAAGCAATCTAGAGACGCACAAATTCAGTTGTTGACACCTCATAGAATTAGAATGTGGTGTCTTAGGATTGTATATCTATAAGGCATAGTGAGTTTTTTTTTTGTGCCGTATTTGTGTACCTGACTCGAAGGGGGGAGCGCGAGAATCTTCGTGGGTAGGTGTTCCCTTGCCACAAAATAAGGCTATTTTTGCCACTAAAAAAGAGGTGGTTTTTCTCCTCCAATAAGAGGATATTTTTTCTAAAAAGTAGTACAGTTGAACTTGCGTGTGAGAACAGGCGAAAGTATCGTAACTAACCAATGGAAATTGGGCAAGCAACAAAATGAATGCACAGAACGGTCCTTTTTGAGATATCACAAAGCAATCAACAAAACAAAACGATTAGGCGGAAGTAATTGAAAGAAAGAAATAGGAGCAGTGAAGGCCGAGTTTGTAAGAGTATGGTACCAAGTGCATGGGCCGGAGTTCGGATCAGTTATAGAATAATGAAAAATAACACACTAGCTGTTGTTATGTGTGCCAAAAAGGGTTGACAAGGAGATGCAAAATCGGCGTGATGAAGGTAAGCACGATTTTCGGATAGTCAAGCATTTCAGCCGTTGTTGTCAAATTGGGATCGAAAGGGCCATGAAAGACTGAAAATAGAAAACTAAGCCCATTAGGGGGGCGAGAGACGGATGGAAGGTATTTATTGTCTGGGTCAAATTAACCTTTTACGCACGCCGTGAAATTGTGTCAAATTTTAATTCCAAAAGTGGGTGTTCTTGAAAGAAAATGTAAAGCCCTTTCAAACACAACCTTCAGCAGTTAGGAAGAGAAGGCGGGAGATAAATATTTAGGAGCACTTAGGTTGAGGAAAAGTTGCCCCAGGGTGTGGTTCTGGGACATCTAGTGTATGGAAAGAAAAGAGGATTGGCAGCCGACTGCCTTACCATTGCATGATTCATAAGAGGCGGACTAATATAGGGTGACATTAAACAGTGTGGCTCATTTAGTGGCAAAAGGTAAACTCGTGATTGCCCAGCAAGAGGTATGTAGCAGAATTTTGATCCAATACGCAAGGGGCTTGTGTTTTTATTTCAAGTCAATGAGATAGTGGACAAGCCGCACGAAAAATTTGTAAGTAGCTAGGTTTGGCGCAACAGGAAAGAAAGTAGACCTATACGTATGATGTTGGGGGATGGAGAGGATTGAAGGATATGTTGCCGTAAAACACAAGGACTATAGCGCAATTCAAGTGTAGGTACGATGGAAAATTAAGACACACGGAAGTGAATTTCATGTTGTGAGCTTCCACGGAATTTGGTGGGATTATCGCGTTATTTCACCGAATTGCAGGGGGCAGGAGAGGCACCTTTATTTTCGCAAAAAAAATCGCAGTCTGATAAGAATACAGAGTTCGGAATCTGGGAGTCATGTGGGTCAAAAACTAGGTCACCCGGTCAAAACAAAGGAACAGCTTGTGATAGGAGACCACTCTTGAGGATACAGTTGGACCCAGCTGCCTTGTTTGTGAGATATTGTGTTCAAGCGGATGGTCTTGTATATAAATGTAGATGGATAAGTTCGAGTCAGCGGGCTGTTGGGAAGTCGAAAAAAGTAGGTGCAGCAAGGAGCCAGAGAGATCAAAAGGAAAAGTATGGGGGAAGCCAGTAAGGAGGGGACCAAAATGAGTGGATGAGGGCCACGTCAGTAGTAAATTGGAGGGTAGCAGAAGGTCTTGTTTGATGAAACTCTAGTGGTCACAAAGTTTGGATTTTGGGGTATGTGAGGCAGGAGGCGGGGGACAAAAACTAGGTCAGTACAGGCACAGATCAAAAGTGAAGAGAGGTTGTGAACACACTATAGGACCACAGGTTGCATGACAACTGTCAGAACCGTTTGTATGAAAAACTTGAGCGGTCACAGAAAGTGTTATGGTCTGAGATTCGAAAGTGGTCAGAGGTAGTTTAATCAAGGGGGTCATTGAAGGTAACAAAAGAGAAAACCGAAGGGTACGAGGAACAGGGTGAGGTAACAAAGAAGGTCAACGGAGTAAAGAGCTTAGGGGAGTGAACACCTCTAAAGGCTAACAGTAAAGATACTCAATGCACTTTATGAAACTTGGATCAGACGATGTTGTAGCTGTGGATGGACCGCGTAGAGAGTTAAAATATCGAGAACTGGCTCATGTGGAGTAAAACGAAGCTAGGTCAGGAGGCCATGTGTGACAACTCTGGTGAAAGTTGATATAGAGGCCTCAGGGCCCGCATATGGTGTTGTGTAGTAAATTGGGGGGAACCGTAAGAGGGAAACAACCCTGGAGAAGACCACCTTCTGTTGGGTGAAAAACATAATGTACTTGTTACAATTTAGATCTAATGACCGTGCGTAAGGAGATTGGTATTTATGATTAGAAAACAAAGTAAGATTTCTTGTGACTTACTTCCCTTGTGCTCTATAAATAGCTTATTCTTGAACTTTGTATACTGGGTGTTAGAAAAGAGGAATTGCGAATAGATGTCATTGTTGTGGCTTATGGTCTAACCAACACATACAGAATCTGTGTATATCTGAAACATTTGACCGGGACAAAGATGGATGGGCGTTATATGTGAACATAGGTGGCAATCGTGGTTAAGGAATAAAATAGCAATGAGAGAGACTTTGTAAGTTCTGCTTGATTTGGAATAATTTCCTAGGATTACGGAGAAACCAAGACGACTCTCGGGAACAAGATTTGTCACCGCAAGATTATTCACAGTAGGTTCATCGTGCATATTACATATCCCTGTTCTGTCAAAGTTAATACTATAATATTTGGGTTAATTTATAATTAGGCTTTTCTATTTATTGATGAAAAATGTGTTCATTAACTTATACACATATAAATACACAGTGAAGCAAACCTTTAGTATTATCTGATGTGTTCAGACTGTAACAGTTTATCTGGGTGTATTCAGGACATGTACACATTTTGTGCCCCCAAAATTTTATGGGTAGCCCCTAGAGTTGCCCCGTCTGTATGTTCGTCCGACGTTGTGTATAGGTACATATCTCAAAAAGTAGGTTTGACCCACCAGTCAGAATACACAAACCCTACACGAGATTATTTTTTAGCGCCCAAAAACAGGAAATTAAGGTCGGCTGGTTGTTTGTGCTTGGGATATCGACCGCAGACAGAAGTTAGGGCCGCTTGACTTAAGTCAAAAATGTGCATAAAAAAGGGGCACCGTTAGAAGTGTGGTGTAGGCGGGTGTCTGAAAAAGAGATTGACCAAGAGATTATTGACATGAAACATTTCAGAATATATCAAGCTATGGTGAAGTTGTGCACACCTGGGTTTTCAAACACAAGGTGCGTCTCTGTGTCCGTCATCCCTTCCGTAACATTTCTCGTTGATCGCATCTGCTCAGAAACTTATCGGGGATTGACCAACTTTGTACAGAATGATGGTTGAGTACCCTTAGTTGTGTGTCCACCCTGGAAAATCAGACTGGATTGTCAAGCAATTTTGGAGTGAGTTAGGCACGTGGTTATATTTTTGCTTAATTTACATAGATAGTTTTATGAGGGAAAAACTGTAAGATGCTTCTGTCAAAAAACTACACAACGGTTCTACGGACTTGATATTGATCATTGTAGATCAATATCTAGTGGTCCAGTCTGACCAAGATATTTCAAATGATTTCTTAGGGTCAAATATGGCCCCGCCCCGGGAGTCAGATGGGTTAGCTATCGGGACGGGTATATAGGGGGAAAAACAAGATGAGTGACAAGTCTGGCAATTGTCTAGTATTCCACATCCGTCAAAGGGGACCAAGTGCATAGAGTTTGTGTACCAGAACTAAACTGACCTTTGGACGCGCACAGCCAATGAACCAATTTTGAGAGTTCTAAATTCAAGATAGCTCGACAAAGGTTCAAATCAATGTCAGAGTGCAGTAGTGGGTACAAAAAGATATGCATTTGGTCCAAATTTGAGGCTGTTAGCTTGAGAAATGTGAAGTATAGTTGTACGTAGGTCCAAAGACAAGGCAAAATATTCATTGGAACACGAAAACAATGCAGTAGGTGTCCAAAATTGAAGAAGCGCTCGACAATTTGGACAAATACGCATGTTTCGTGTTCCGAATGAAATTTGACCTTGATTTTGAATAGTGGACGTATTTGCACATTTCTTCAAAATTTGTGGGACATCGGCATAGGTTTCGGTTCGAAATAAGAATTTGACCTTGATTTGAGCCTAAGTGAACCTACTGTTCACTTTCTCAAGTCAGCCTTCAAAATTTGGACACATGCAGAGTTTGGAGTGTACCGAAATGAACTGTGACTTGAGATTGACCCCGGTGACCTACTTTCACATTTCTCAAGCAAGCCTCAAATTTGAGACAACATTGCATAGTTTTTTTACCATCTGAACTTTGACATTGATTGTGACCTGAGCTAGTCTTGCAAATGTTAGAACATTCAAAAATGGTTCAATAGTGGGCGCCAGATCACTCTGTGATCTCGTGTTAGAGAAGATATAAACACTCAAGCCAGACCAGAGTCAGTGCCGGCTTCGCCTATTCGAAATATGACATAAAGGCATAAGTTAGGGCTCTCTGATAGTCAAAAAGTTGCATTAAAAGGTAACTAGTTGTTGATGTACCACAATGTATACGGCAGCAAGAAGTATTTGACTTGAGGGTCAAAAAAACATTAGGGGGAGATGTGACAGATCATCTGAAAGGAAAAGTTGGCCGAGTAGGAAGCCCATGTGTTCTGTTAAGGAGTTACACTAGCCAGACCAAGAGAAATCAAGTAAAACATTCTAAGTGTTTCTATGAAGTAATAAGGCTCATAAATGTTTGGGACCTCTACAGTCGTGAACAAGTTTCCTTTGAATGTGAGTTTGACTAGATGTCAGAACCTGGTGGTCAGTTCAGTGCCATGGCGCAGGGGGTCCTTTGTTGGACATTAGATTACTGTTTGTGAAAGCCAATGGCCAAACAAATTTAGCCGACAAGTAGAATGTTGATACTGATTTCAAGACTAAGTTGGAAATAGTCTTAATCCTGAGCTAGGGCCTCCGATGGACTGAGGTGGTTACAGTCACCTGACTTCAAAATCACATGCCCCCTTATCGATGTGGTGTTCGAGCCTCACTCGGGGGCGTTTGAATTATCATGTAGAAAGGCATTCTAGCTGGCTTACAGAAAGGTGCCGATGGTTTACCAGAGTGCCGCGCTCAATTGCTGATAATAATATTTGAAGGAGGGGCCCCACTTGTTGGTCCTTCCTCCACCTCAAAAGCTGAAAGTCGCATAGACGTATAAATTGGTGTTGGGAGCGTGCGACGTATAAGACCCAACAAAACTAAAGAAACTAAGGAATGATGCTGTTTTAGTAGAAAAGCAATGTCTCCCCAATGAATAGGGCATTAAAAGCAAAAGTCATAGGGGACCATGCGCGGACAAGAAGGTCAAAGAGACAAATGATGGTTTGTGACTAAGGATCATATAAATTGGGACATGTCCATCATTCCACTAGTGTTCAACATGTCTGGGCCTGGTAAGTGGTCTCAAAGTATGAATTGGAACAGTTTTCCCGTCAGGGACCTAGTCGAGGGATGTGTGGAACTAGAGTGAGCCGCCATAAACGAATCATAGGAGGTCATCTACTCTGCATGTCCAGATCATCTATTAAGTTTCACATCTGAGGTCAAGTTTCTCCAAGTAATGAGTGGAAACGCGGATGTTTGCTATTTAGTCAGCCCTCTGTGACCTGACGCTTCATGGAGTGGACCCAAAAACAAATAGGAAGCTAAATGGTACTCTGCAGTCCATATCACCTATGAAACGTTGGAAGGTTCCTGAGGTCAAAGTGGTTCTCAATAGTTTATTGAAAGAGAAAGTGGCAGTCGTTCCAAGTTGCTGCCGATTCTGACCAATGGACTTCTTAACTCAGAGGACCCCAAATCAATAGGGGAGACACACTTGCAGTCCAATCATCCTATGAAGTTTCAAAACATTCAGGGCTCTTAAGTGGTGTCTCGAAGTATTGATCGAAATGGTTTTACCATGTTGGTGTCAGCCTCTGTGGTCATTGGACTTTAACGAGAGAGAGTGACAAAAAAATCAAAAGGATCATCTACTATGACATGACCAACCATCTATGAAGGTTTTAACTCTGGGTCAAGTGGGTTCTAGATTATTGATCGGAAGAAATGGAAGTGTGACGGAAGTATGTAGGGCAAACTTTGAAACAAAGGTCTCCCCCAGTGTGGGGATCATGACCTGAGGTTGTTTGTTGAAATTTACAGCATAGAAATTGGACCACAGTATAAATGTTTTGATTAGACAGATTTCAAATAGTTAGTCTTGGATAGTCTCAAGAGTGCACGACCTACTGACCCTTCTTTCTCGTTTTTGGAGGTAAACAGATTAGAAATTTGAGACCACATGTATAGACGTGGATGACAGTGTCAAAGTGTCTGTAATGATTCTAACCCAGAACAGCCATACTTCATTGTTTCTGAAGCTACAGGAAAGAGATTTGGACCATCTGTATATTTTTTAACAGATTTCTGTAGTTATCTTGAATAATCTTTACCATGACCTTCTCACCTAGTTTTTTTTAGCTCACCTGTCACATAGTGACAAGGTGAGCTTTTGTGATCACCCTTCGTCCGTCGTCAGTCCGTGCGTCCGTCTGTCCGTCCGTCAACAATTTCTTGTCTGCACGATAGTGGTTTCATTTATGATTTTATTTTAACCAAACTTGCACAATACTTGTATCACCGTAAGATCTCGGTTCCTTTCTTGAACTGGCCAGGTCCCATTATGGGTTCCAGAGTTATGGCCCCTGAAAGGGCCAAAATTAGCTATTTTGACCTTGTCTGCACAATAGCAGCTTTATTTAGGACTTGATTTTTACCAAACTGGCACACAACTTGTATCACCATAAGGTCTTGGTTCCTTTCTTGAACTGGCCAGATTCCCTTATGGGTTCCAGAGTTATGGCCCCTGAAAGGGCCAGAATTAGCTATTTTGGCCTTGTCTGCACAATAGCAGCTTCATTTATGATTTGATTTTAACCAAACTTGCACACAACTTGGTTGCTTTCTTGAACTGGCCAGATTCCATTATGGGTTCCAGAGTTATGGCCCCTGAAAGGGCCAGAATTAGCTATTTTGACCTTGTCTGCACAATAGCAGCTTCATTTATGATTTGAATTTAATCAAACTTACACAAAACTTGTGTCACCATAAGATCTTGATTCCTTAGTTGAACCGGCCAGATCCCATAACGGGTTCCAGAGTTATGGGCCCTGAAAGGGCCAAAATTAGCTATTTTGACCTTGTCTGCACAATAGCAGCTTCATTTATGATTCGATTTTAACCAAACTTGCACACTTGTATCACCACAAGATCTTGGTTCCTTTCTTGAACTGGCCAGATTTCATCATGGGTTCCAGAGTTATGTCCCCTTAAAGGTCCAAAATTGGCTATTTTGGCTTTTGCAGCCATATAGAGACTTCATTTATGGTTTTATTAGCTCGACTATTCGAAGAATAGTCTAGCTATTCTACTCACCCTGGCGTCGGCGTCGGCGTCGGCGTCGGTGTCGGCGTCGGCGTCACACCTTGGTTAAGTTTTTGCATGCAAGTACATACAGCTATCATTTAAAGGCATATAGCTTTGAAACTTATTTATTCTTTTTCTAGGACAATTACCAACCTCACTGGGTCAAGTTCCATAACTCTAACATGTATTTTGAGCAAATTATGCCCCCTTTTGGACTTAGAAAATTTTGGTTAAAGTTTTACATGCAAGTTACTATCTCCAAAACTAATGCAGATATTGAATTGAAACTTCACATGTGTCTTTGGGGTTATAAAACTATTTGATAGCACCAAGTCCCATAACCCTGACCTTCATTTTGGCCAAATTATGCCCCCTTTTGGACTTAGAAAATTCTGGTTAAAGTTTTGCGTGCAAGTACATACAGCTATTACTAAAAGGCATATAGATTTGAAACTTATTTTTTCTTTTTCTAGATCAATTACCTACCTCACTGGGTCAAGTCCCATAACTCTGACATGTATTTTGAGCAAATTATGCCCCCTTTTGGACTTAGAAAATCCTGGTTAAAGTTTTACATGCAAGTTACTATCTCCAAAACTAATGCAGATATTGAATTGAAACTTTACATGTGTCTTCGGGGTTATAAAACTAGTTGATAGCACCAAGTCCCATAACTCTGACCTTCATTTTGGCCAAATTATGCCCCCTTTTGGACTTAGAAAATTCTGGTTAAAGTTTTGCGTGCAAGTACATACAGCTATTACTAAAAGGCATATAGATTTGAAACTTATTTTTTCTTTTTCTAGATCAATTACCTACCTCACTGGGACAAGTCCCATAACTCTGACATGTATTTTGGGCAAATTATGCCCCCTTTTGGACTTATAAAATCCTGGTTAAAGTTTTACATGCAAGTTACTATCTCCAAAACTAATATAGATATTAAATTGAAACTTCACATGTGTCTTCGGGGTTATAAAACTAGTTGATAGAATCAAGTCCCATAACTCTGACATGTATTTTGGGCAAATTATGCCCCCTTTTGGACTTAGAAAATTCTGGTTAAAGTTTTGCGTGCAAGTACATACAGCTATTACCAAAAGGCATATAGCTTTGAATCTTATTTATTCCTTTTCTAGGTCAATTACCAGCCTCACTAGGTCAAGTTCCATAACTCTTAACATGTATTTTGAACAAATTATGCCCCCTTTTGGACTTAGAAAATTCTGGTTAAAGTTTACATGCAAGTTACTATCTCCAAAACTAATGCAGATATTGAATTTAAACCTAACATGTTTCTTCGGGGTTATAAAACTAGTTGATAGCATCAAGTCCCATAACTTTGATATGTATTTTGGTCAAATTATGTCCCCTTTCGAACTTAAACTCTTTTGATATTTAACATTTTGGGTAATAATTTCCTGCTTCTGTGACAATATTTCGAATAGTCGAGCTTGGCTGTCTTACGGACAGCTCTTGTTTGATACAAACTTCCAAAATAACTTTAACAACAATAATTCTTGGATTCCATGACAAATCAGATCCAAGCGTAGGTTCAGAGTTATTTTATATCTGATTACCTCCCCTGATTGTAATCAAAATGGATTTATATCAGTAAGTACTTATATAGGACTTATTTGAAATTTCATTATTGTCATTAGTTGGACTGAGCCAATCAGGGTAGATAACTATGGACTGATTTTATGTCAAATTACCTCCCTTTATTTCAAATTAAAATGGGTATATCTCCGTAACTAATGAAGATACTGATCTGAAATTTCATTTATGTCAACAGATTTGTTTTGCAGATCCTTCTTTTGTTCACTTACAATAATTTTTTTTTAAATTACTTCCCTTTTACGTTACTATAAATAGCTTATTTTTAGTAACTTTTTTATAATTGGCCGTAGGGAAAAACTGAGACCACTTTTCTATGGTATAACATGGATGGTACCTCCAATTTTTATGTGTATTTTGACATATCTGTACCTTGAAAGAATTTTTTTTTCTTTTTGGTTAAATTTCTTCCCTTTGTTGTTACTGTCCTTTGGACTTAGATATTTTTTTTGAGGACCTTCTTGTCCTCAAGTGCAATGATAACAGTGAGCGATATAGGGCCATCATGACCCTCTTGTTTTTTTTTTGCTTTAGCAAAGAAATTTGTTCAAGCAAACACAGGTGAGCGATCTTGGGCCATCATGACCCTCTTGTTTGACGAATCGTACATTTGCACAATCTTGTTAGAGGGTTTCACAAGGACCATTTGTTTGAAATTATTTCAAAATCGGGCCAGCAGTTTCATACAAGAAGATTTTTAAAGTGTTCACTATATATGCATACACACAGGGAAAAGTGACCAGCCCCTTGGTGGCCATGTTTTTTGAAGAATCAGAATAATTTGAACAAACTTGAGAGAGGATCACACAAGGACTATTTGTGTGAAACTATTTCAAAATCGGACCAGTAGTTTAAGAGGAGATGTCATTTAAAGATTTTTCTATTTCTAGCCCTGGCGGCTGCTATGTACAACCAAGCAGAACCATTTGTCAATTTTGGAAGAGGACCACCCAATGAACATCCAGGCCATACATCAACTTTCACCAAACGGTTTCAAAGGAGATGTTGTTTAAAGGAAAATGTTGACGGACGGTGAGCAATCGCAATAGCGCTATAGCTCACCCCCGAGCACTTTGTGCCCAGGAGAGCTAAATACTTTGAAACAACTAGCATGACTGAATAAAAATCTTTTATTTTCTTTTTGCATGATAACAGAAACAACTATGATATGATAATCTCAGTTAAACAACAACAAAATGCCTGTCAGACATAGTCTGTATACATGCTTGAACAATTTTAACTATTCAACATATTGTTTTGTCTACATCTAACTGTGAGTTCAAAATATTGACAGAGGAGCTAGTATGACCAGTACTAGTAATTGTCAAATGGTACTTGCACTATGAAGGCATAATGAGTGGACACCAAAATATGTAATAGGGTTATTATAACAGTAGCTAGATCAGATCAGATGAGGCGTGGAAGCGCCGAGTGTGATCTGACTTGGCAAAATACACACGAGTCGAATGCAATATACAATACAGAAGGTACAATACAGATTTTTTTTCTGCCTGCTAGACTTTTACTTGTGAAATCCAAGCCATATTTTGGACAGAATTTATATAGATACATTTTTTGTATGTAATAAAACGAGAGGGCCATGATGGCCCTATATCACTCACCTGAGTTTAGTTGCTTGCTTAAACAAATTTCTTTGCTTAAGCTTCACTAACAAAAACTAGGTGAGTAGGTCATGGTAAAGATTATTCAAGATAACTACTGAAATCTGTTTAACAATTTAAACTGGTGATCCAAATTTCTTTGCTGTAGCTTCAAAAACAAGAAAGTATGTCAGTAGTTCAGGGTTAAAAATATTAAAGATGAGTATTGAAATCAGTATCAAAAGTTATAAATGTGGTCCAAATTTCTATGCTGTACCTTCAAAAACAAGAAAGTAGGTCAGTAGGTCATGACTAGGACAATTCGAGATGAATATTGAAATCTGTATCAAACGTTATGCTTGTGGTTCAAATTTCTTTGCCACTGCTTCAAAAACGAAAAAAGTCTATGTAAAACAATGGACCACCCGGGCGTGGCCTATTCTGACCCCACAGGTCATGATTTGAACAATCTTGGTAGAGAACCACTAGAGCATAACACGTACTAAATATCTAAGCTCTGGGCCTTATGGTTTAAGACAAGATTTTTTTTAAAGGTTTTCCCTGTACAAGTCTATTTAAGCCATGTGCCCCCAGGGGAATAATTTGAACAATCTAGTTTTTTTCATATATATATGGGTATATAAACCATGTGACCCCCAGGGCTGGGCCATATTTAACCCTAGGGGAATAATTTGAACAAACTTGGTAGAGGACACTAGATGATGCTACATACCAAATATCAAAGCCCTAGACCCTGTGGTTTTGGACAAGAAGATTTTCAAAGTTTTTTCCCTATATGTCTTTATAAACCATGTGACCCCTGGGGGGGGGGGGCATATTTGACTCTAGGGGGATAATTTGAACAATCTTGGTAGAGGACCACTAGATGATGTTACATACCAAATATCAAAGCCCTATGACCTGTGGTTTTGGACAAGAAGATTTTTTAAGTTTTTCCTTTCGGTTGCCATGGCAAACAGAGTTCTGTGTGGAATTCAATTCTTTGAACAAATTTGAAAAGGAGCTATCTAAGGATCATTCCTGTGAAGTTTCTTCAGAATTGAACTGGTGGTTTAGGAGATGTTGTTTAATGGAAAGTGTGGACGGCCGGATGCCGGGCGGACGGTGAGCGATCATAATAGCTAAACAAGAGCTCGTCGAACACGAAATGCCCCCCTTGATGCATTCAGTAATTGCACAAGGAACAAATTATTTGCTCACTGTAAACAAAAGTTCTACTGTTCTGGTTCAATGTGACATTGACCTTTGACCTACTGACCTCAAAATCAAAAGGGGTCATCTGCTGGTCATGATCAACCTCCCTATTAAGTTTAGTGATCCTAGGCCCAAGCATTCTTAAGGTATGGTCTGGAAAGGGTTTAACTGTTCTGGGTCAATGTGACCTTGATCTTTAGCCTACAGATCTCAAAATCTATAGGGGTCATCCACAGGTCATGACCAACCTCCCTATCAAGTTTCATGATCCTAGGCCAAAGCGTTCTCAAGTTATTGTCAGGAAATGGTTAAAATGTTCTGGGTCTCTGTAACCATGACCTTTGACCTACTGACCTTAAAATCAATAGGGGTCATCTGCTGGTCATGATGAACCTCTCTATCATCTTTCATGACCCTTGGCCCAAGCGTTCTCAAGTTATCGTCCAGAAACCGTTTTAACTGTTCCTGGCCAATCTGACCTTGCACTTTGACCAAATGACCTCAAAATCAATAGGGGTCATCTCCTGGTCATGATCAATCTCCCAATCAATTTTCCTGATCCTAGGCCCAAGCGTTCTTTAGTTATTGCCTAGAAACCGTTTTACTGTTCCTGGTCACTATGACCTTGAACTTTGACCTTTTGACCTCAGAATCAATAGGGGTCATCTGCTGGTTATGACCAACCTCCCTATCAACTTTCACGATCCTAGGCCCAAGCAATCTTGAGTTATCATCCGGAAACCGTTTAACTGTTCCGGGTCACTGTGACCTTGAACTTTGACATACTGACCTCAAAATCAATAGGGGCCATCTGCTGATCATGATCAATCTCCCTATCAACTTTCATGATCCTAGGCCCAAGAGTTCTTGAGTTATCATCCGGAAACCATTTAACTGTTCAGGGTCACTGTGACCTTGAACTTTGACATACAGATCTCAAAATCAATAGGGGTCATCTGCAGGTGATGATCAACCTTTCTATCAACTTTCATGATCCTAGGCCCAAGCGTTCTTGAGTTATCATCCGGAAACGGATTGGTCTACATACAGACCGACCGACCGACCGACCGACAGACAGACATACCGACATCTGCAAAACAATATACCCCTCCTTCTTCGAAGGGGGGCATAAAAAGCTAATGAGCTAAAAAGTTATGGCATAAGAAATTGTTCTTTTTTTTATAACTAGAATGGTTGAAATAATTCTTATTATATGTTTAAAAATATATGTTGTGTCGAAATTCATACCACTTGCAATCTGAACAAAATTTGACATACATTTCAAAGAACATTTGTAAAATCTGATTTTGCTGTTTAAAACCAAATATTTCTGTGTATAGCATACCTACTTTAAGCAATTTCTAACTGATGCTTATTGTAGTTATAGTGTAAATGTTGACCTACAGTATCTAATGTTGTGTATGGGGTAAATCTAAATTTATGGTATCCTGCTATGGGGTAATTTTGACCTAACCTATCAGCTGTTTTGTTTTACTGCAATGGGGTAAATTTTGGCCTAGTTATCTACGAAGGTTGTCCCATATTTGGAATAACATGGAAAATAATTTGTATCAATTCAGAAGACTTTCATGGTCATTTAACATGGCATTTAGAAATACACTCAGAAAATAACAATGATGGGCGTAAGTCGTAATGTCATTATCCTCCAGTACCTGTAGCATAATATGAATACTCTCCCGCATACTCTATATACTTTCGACAGCTGGTGAACCCATCGTACAAAAATACATATTGGGGAAAAAAGATTGAAGGAAATGCCTGTTTTGGTATTACATAGTTTGAGTAAAATTACAACTTAACAAGAGATCACAGAGTGATCTTGGCGCCCACCACTGAGCCATCTTTGAATGTTCCAAATTTCAAGACTAGCTCAAGGTCAAAATTGAGGTCAAATTTCATTTCAGTACACAACACTGTGCATGTGGTCCAAATTTGAAAGCTGTAGCTTGAGAAATGTGAAAGTAGGTCACAAGATCATATTTATTTATTTATTTGGGTTTTACGGCGCACCAACACAGTATAGGTTATATGGCCCCAAACAGGACTACAAATTTTGCTGGAATCACAGAGTAACTGCAAAACATAGTGTTAAGACCCTATTAGTCGCCTCTTACAATCATGCAAGGGTAAGGCAGCGGTCACAAGATCAATTTCAAGGTCAAAGTTCATCATTTCGGTATACAAAACTATGCATTGCCATGTGCTTCAAATTTGGAGGCTGCAGCTTGAGAAATGTGAAAGTAGGTACTAGGTAAAATCAATGTCAAATTTAAATTCACAACACAAAAATATGCATGTGGTCCAAATATGAAGCCTGTAGCTTCAGAAATGTGAAAGTAGGTCACTAGGTCAATCTCAAGATCAAAGTTCATTTCGGTACACAAAACTATGCATGTGGTCCAAATTTGAAGACTGTAGCTTGAGAAATGTGAAAGTAGGTCACTAGGTCAAAATCAAGGTCAAATTTCATTTCAGAACACAAAACTATGCATGTGGTCCAAATTTGAAGCCTGTACCTTCAAAAATGTGAAAGTAGGTCACTAGGTCAATGTCAAGGTCAAAGTTTTTTTCGGTACACAAAACTATGCATGTGGTCCAAATTTGAAGGCTGTAGCTTGAGAAATGTTAAAGTAGGCCAATAGGTCAAAATCAAGATCAAATTTCATTTCGGAACACAAAACTATGCATGTGGTCCAAATTTGAAGCCTGTACCTTCAAAAATGTGAAAGTAGGTCACTAAGTCAATTTCAAGGTCAAAGTTTTTTCCGGTGCACAAAACTATGCATGTGGTCCAAATTTGAAGGCTGTAGCTACAGAAATGTGGAAGTAGGTCACTAGGTCAAAATCAAGGTCAACTCGTGTCAAGGTTCATCTTGCCACTCAAAACTATACATGTGGTCCAAATTTGAATGTTGTAGGTTATTGACAAGAAGATTTTAAAAGCTTTTCCCTATATAAGTCTATATGGACCATGTGACCCCCGGGGTGGGGCCATATTTGACCCTAGGGGGATAATTTGAACAAACTTGGTAGAGAACCACTAGATGATGCTACATTACAAATATCAAAGCTTTGTGGTTTGGACAAGAAGATTTTCAAAGTTTTTCCCTATATAAGTCAATGTAAACCATGTGACCCCTAGGGCGGGGCCATATTTGACCCTAGGGGAATAATTTGAACAATCTTAGTAGAAGACCACTAGATGATGTCACATACAAAATATCAAAGCCTTAGGCCCTGTGGTTTTGGACAAGAGGTTTTTCAAAGTTTTTCCCTATACAAGTCTATATAAACCATGTGACCACCGGGGCGGGGCCATATTTGACCCCAGGGAAATAATTTGAATCATCTTGGTACAGGATCACTAGATGATGCTTCGTACCAAATATCAAAGCCCTAGGCTCTGTGGTTTTGAACAAGAAGATTTTCAAAGTTTTTCCCTACATAAATCTATGTAAATTATAAAAATAAACAAAGGGCCATAACTCACTAAAAAATTGTTGAACCAGTCTGATTTTCAGGGGGACACAACTAGGGTATCAATACATCATTCTGACAAAGATTGGTCAAAATCCCCCCAGCAGTTTCTGAGGAGATGCGATATCGAGAAATTGTTAACGGACGGACCACGGACACAGAGTGATTTGAATAGCCCACCATCTGATGATGGTGGGCTAAAAATCTCAACCGGTTTCACCATTAACTTAATACAGATCTTCAGGAGAAAGTCAACATTAACAATATCTGTTGCTCTGTTCATGAATGGAGTCACATTTTTAATTGAAGTAACATTATGCACAATAAATATATATGTATAGCTAATATAAATGATTGATATCTGTAAATACATGGTATTGCAAATAATGTTTAATAAACTCGAAAGATATATTCAAGAAATCTAACAAATAAGTAAAATCATTTCTGTTCTATCTGTTCAATAAAATGAAAGCACTTAATAAACAAGAGAGTCATGATGACCCTGAATCACTCACCTGAGTAATATGAGCCACATGTTTAAAATGGCAAACTGATGCCAAAATATTACAAAGTAGGTCAGTAGGTCATATTCATGGTCACTGAAAGTCAGTTTTAAGATCGGTGTGCAAAACTGTACATGTCATCCAAATTTCAAGGCTGTATCTTAAAAAACAAGAAAGTACGACAGTAGGTCAAGGTCACAGTCCGGTGACCCCTAATCACTTGGGGTCATCAGGTAATATAATTAAACAGTCTAGGAAATATGATCTAATAATTTTTGAAGTATTTATTCCTATATAACTCATATAGCAAGTGACCCCCAGGGTGGGGCCTGTTTTCACCACAGGGGAATAATTTGAACAATCTTGTTAGACATCCACTAGGCAATGCTACATACCAAATATCAAAGGCCTAGGCCTTGAACTTTCGGACAAGAAGATTTTTTCCCCCTATATGTCTATGTTAAATTTGGGACCCCCAGGGCAGGGCCTCTTGTCATCCCAGGGGCATAATTTGAACAATTTTGGTAGAGGACCAGAAGGCAATGCAACATACCAAATATCAAAAGCCTAGGCCTTGCAGTTTCAGGCAAGAAGATTTTTAAAGTTTTTTCCTATATAAGTCTATGTAAAACTTGAGACCCCCCAGGGCAGGGCCTCTTTTCACCCCAGGGTTATAATTTGAAAACTTTTGGTAGAGGACCTCGAGGCAATGCTACATACCAAATATCAAAGGTCTAGGTCTTGTGGTTTTAGACAAGAAGATTTTTAAAGTTTTTTCCTATATAAGTCTATGTCAAACTTGGGACCCCCCCGGGCAGGGCCTCTTTTCACCCAAGGGGCACAATTTGAACATTCATAGAGGACCATTAGATGATGTCACATGCCAAATATCAAGACTCTACGTCTTGCAGTTTTGCACAAGAAGATTTTTAAAGTTTTTCCTTTCGGTTGCCATGGCAACCAGAGTTCTGCATGGAATTCAATTCTTTGAACAATTTTGAAAGGGGACCACCCAAGGATCATTCCTGTTAAGTTTGATGTAATTCTGTCAAGTGGTTTTCAAGAAGAAGATTTTTTTAGAAAATGTTGACGGACGCACGACGGACGACACACGAAAGACATTGAGCGGTCACAAAAGCTCACCACGAGCCTTTGGCTCAGGTGTGCTAAAAAAAGTATGTATGGAAAATTTAAACTGGAATCTTTCATTTCATAGACATAAAAAATTGACTTTCCATAGAATGGCTATTTCATTAGACTGCACGTGTAGCTTTTAATTTTTACAGAGGAAATTAATAACAATATACCTATTTGCTGAGATTCAGTTTCGATGATTGACACAACCACAAAATCTATGAATATTAGTGACTGGTCCCCCATAAATATTGATGGTTTCAGAGTACCTGAATCTTCTCAAATTGTTCTATACAAAACAAAAGGGTCATGATGACCCTGAATTGCTCACCTGAGTAATATGAGCTACATGTTTCAAATGTCAAAATGATGATAAAATATTAAGAAAGTCAGTAGGTCACATTCATGGTCAATGAAATTCAGTTTTATGATTTGTGAGCAAAACTGTGTATGTCATCAAAATTTCAAGGCTGTATCTTAAAAAACAAGAAAGTAGGTCTGTAGGTCAAGGTCACAGTCAAGTGACATCATATTACTCGGGGTCATCAGGTAATTATAATTAAACAGTCTTGGAAATAGGATCAGATGATTTTTTAAGTATTTTTCCTATATAACTATGTGACCCCAGGGTGGGGCCTCTTCTAACCCCAGGGGCATAATTTGAATAATTTTGGTAGAGGACTACTAAACAATGCATCATACCAAATATCAAAAGCCTAGGTTGTATGGTTTCTGACAAGAAGATTTTTAAAGCTTTTTCCTATATAAGTCTATATAAAACTTGGGACCCCCAGGCCAGGGCCTCTTTTCACCCAAGGGGTACAATTTGAACAATTTTGGTTGAGGACAATAAGACAATGCTACAAACCAAATATCAAAGGTCTTAAGTGTTGTGGTTTCAGACAAGAAGATTTTTAAACTTTTTTTCCTATATAAGTCTATGTAAAACTTGGGACCTCCGGGGCGGGGCCATATTTGACCCTAGGAGGATAATTTGAACAATCTTGGTAGAGGACCACTAGATGATGCTACACACCAGATATCAAAGCCCTAGGCCCTGTGGTTTTGGACAAGAAGATTTTTAAAGTTTTTCCTTTTGGTTGCCATGGCAACCAGAGTTCTGCATGGAATTCAATTCTTTGAACAATTTTGAAAGGGGGACACCCAAGGATCATTCCTGTGAAGTTTGGTGTAATTCTGCCCAGTGGTTTTCAAGAAGAAGATTTTTTTTAGAAATTGTTGACGGACGACGCACGACTGACGATGGACATAAAGCAGTCACAATAGCTCACCTTGTCACTTCGTGACAGGTGAGCTAAAAAAAAAAACAAGAGAGAAAAACAAGAGGCCTCTAGATTGTTAACAAGTTTTTCTTTTGATTTGACCGGTGACCTATTATCTGACCCCACATGACCCAGATTCGAACTTGACCTAGAGGTCATCAAGACAAACACTCTGACCAATTCTCATGAATTTCCAACTTAAACTGTGGACTCTAGTGTTAACAAGATTTTCCTTTGATCTGGCCAACTGACCTAGTTTTTGACCCCACATGACCTAGTTTCAAACCTGACCTAGAGATCATTTATACAAACATTCTGACTAAGTTTCATAAAGATTGGTTTACAACTGTGGCCTATAGAGTGTTAATAACCTTTTCCTT
This sequence comes from Mercenaria mercenaria, assembly GCF_021730395.1. Lineage (NCBI taxonomy): Eukaryota > Metazoa > Mollusca > Bivalvia > Venerida > Veneridae > Mercenaria > Mercenaria mercenaria. The sequence continues at coordinate 52,127 of NW_026463827.1, forward strand.
TAATTTGACCGGGTAACCTAGTTTTTGACCCCACATGACCCAGATTCCAACTTGACCTAGAGGTCATCAAGACAAACACTCTGACCAATTCTCATGAGTTTCCAACTTAAACTGTGGACACTAGTGTTAATAAGATTTTCCTTTGATCTGGCCTGACCTAGTTTTGACCCGTAAATTACCCAGTTTCGAACTTGACCTAGAGATTATCAAGACAAACATTCTGACCAAGTTTATAAAGATTGGGTCACAAATGTGGCCTCTAGAGTGTTAACAAGGCAAATGTTGACGGATGACGCTGGACAATGACAGGTCACAGTAGCTCACCTTTAGGCTTTAGCACTTCGTGCTCTGGTGAGCTAAAAACATGTTTAAAAATATCTGAATGGTAACTTGCAAAATATACCCTGTTGTAGTTGCATAGGCATGGTAAAATCTGTATCTAAAAAAACAATCTATTGCATAGAAACACTTGTAAATCTTTCAAAACAATATCAACATTCATATAGTTATACAACATGTATGATCCCATCTCCATGTATATTTCATATTAAATACATTGCAATATTAAATATTTTGTAATTTATAAATACATGAACATAAATGCACGAAAGTAATATATTACCTATTACCGGTATCTAGCTGACACATTCATATTTTAAAGTAAGCACAATTTTCAGACATCAGATTCTATTTCTTTTACTTTCATAAATAATTTAGACTTTACTTTCTTAGCTGGTATTGGAAAGTTTTACTTAAATTGGAAGTACAAATTCTATAGTTTTTTTTCTAAGTTGTTACATAAATCTAGTAAACAGACTTGGCTTGACCTTTTTATCTTAGAACTTCTAGTTACACTGTGAAAAACGACTATTTCAGAAACTATGCAGTAATTAATTAAAAATACAAGGGTGTATACGCCCATCTAAAGCTTGTTGACCTCTAAGTGCAACCTTGACCTTAGACCTAGGGGCCTGGTTCATGCACATGACACTCTGTCTCATGGTGGTGAACATTTGTGCCAAGTTACAAAATCCCTCCATGCATGAAAAAGAAATGCTTCGGACAAAATTTGTGGACAACGTCCGCCCGCCAAGGGCGTTCCCATAATACATCCTGTCTTTCAGACGAGCGTATAAAATATGTTGCTTAAGAAAAGATTTTGATTGCCATTTTTTAATTCATTTAAAAAAAACCATGTTAACATGAAAATGATTCTGATTTCTGTAAGATGATTGATAATATCCAAGACAACTGTTTCTAATAAATTAGTTTAGATAAGGCCAGTTTCCGCCAATATAATTGATCATTTCTGATCAGGGCCTATATTCATCCATTTGAAAGACTGGAACATAGACTAAACGATTTCCCAGCCATTTTCCTCAAATTTTCTGTTTGTAGCGCTTGAACCCCTCCCCTCCCTTGGATAATACAAGCATTTTGCTCATCTCTTTGTAACTTTGAGCTGTCAATGTTTTACTGTATAGGCAAATGGTTTAAAGAGATGATGACTGTTCAAAATGAACAATTGTTTTGAATTGTGAATCACTTTGTTTGCAAAAATATTACTCATGAATTCTTCATTGCAGAAAAACATGAATCTGCACTAACAATATTATCACCAGGTTTGGAAAGACTGACCAAAAACGTGTTAGACAGAACTCATGATCTGTTCTCTGACAGAAAAAAAAGAGACACATTATCACAAAACTTGCTGTGTTTTCACAAAAGTTTACAATGATGAATATAATGAACATGACAAATGCCTGAGGTAGCTTTGGTCATTACTTAATCTTCAAGTTTGGATATTCTTTCAAATTTTCTCTAATTTATTGCAATTAATTCCATAAATACTGACAATAGCTATTTTAACAAGAAAAAACTTATTTTGCATATAAATACTCTACCACTAAAATGTTTTTTACTCTAGAACAATTTTCATAAAGGGAGGTAACCAAGAGCTATCTTAAATGCCAGTTCTATCACAGTTTGTGGTGTTGAGTCATGAAAACAAACATAAACCTCTCTCCGCAATGATCTTGACAAACAGCGCCTGAAACAGATTTTGCCCAATGTTTTTATGACTGTCAAAAAACAAAACAAAAACATGTACTTAGTACAGTCAAGCCTGAATTTATTAGTAAGCCAAGGCAGCGGCACAATCTGTCTGCTTAAGGCAGGTGGTTGCTTAAGACAAGTTGAAATCAGAACAAAAAGTCCATCTGGAAACTTAACTCTGCTTAAGGCAAGTATCTGCTTAATACAGGGGAATGCTAAGACAGGTTTAATTTAATAAAAGATAACAGAAAATAGCTAAAGTCCTGGATGTTGTGTAAACTGACTATATATATATACAAGAGGACCATGATGGTCCTGAATCGCTCACCTCTTCCCACATGACCCAGTTTTGAGTATGACGTTATTGTTTGACATAGTGACCTAGTTTTTGAGCTCATGTGACCCAGTTTTGAACTTGACCTAGATATTATCAAGATAAAAATTCTGACCAATTTTCATGAAGATCCATTGAAAAATATGGTCTCTACAAAGGTCACAAGGTTTTCTATTATTTGACCTATTGACCTAGTTTTCGAAGAAACGTGACCCTGTTTTGAACTTTACCTAGATATCATCAAGGTGAACATTCTCACTAACTTTCATGAAGATCTCATGAAAAATATGGCCTCTAGAGAGGTCACAAGGTTTTTCTATTTTTATACCTACTGGCCTAGTTTTTGACCGCACGTGAACCAGTTTCGAAACTGACCTAGATATCATCAAGGTGAATATTCAGATCAATTTTCATGAAGATCCATTGAAAAATATGGCCTCTAGAGTGGTCAAAAGATTTTAATAATTTTAGACCTACTGACCTAGTTTTTGACCGCAGTTGACCCAGTTTCAAACTTGACCTAGATATCATCATGAACATTCAGACCAACTTTCATACAGATCCCATGAAAAGTATGGCCTCTAGAGAGGTCACAAGGTTTTTTTATTATTTGACCTACTGACCTAGTTTTTTAAGGCATGTGACCCAGTTTCAAACCTGATATAGATATCATCAAGGTGAACATTCTGACCAATTTTAATGGAGATCCATTCACAAGTATGGCCTCTAGAGAGGTCACAACGTTTTTCTATTTTTAGACCTGCTGACCTATTTTTTGTCCGCACATGACCCTATTTCAAACTTGACCTAAATATCAACAAGATGAACATTCAGACCAATTTTCATACAGATCCCATGAAAAATATGGCCTTTAGAGAGGTCACAAGGTTTTTCTATTATTTGACCTACTGACCTAGTTTTTGATGGCACATGATCCACTTTCGAACTTGACCTAGATATCATCAAGATGAACATTCAGACCAACTTTCATACAGATCCCATGAAAAATATGGCCTCTAGAGAGGCCACAAGGTTTTTCTATTATTTGACCTACTGACCTAGTTTTTGAAGGCATATGACCCACTTTTGAACTTGACCTAGATATCATCAAGGTGAACATTCTGACCAATTTTTATGAAGATCTTATGAAATATATGGTCTCTAGAGAGGTCACAAGGTTTTTCTATTTTTAGACCTACTGACCTAGTTTTTGACCTCACGTGACCCAGTTTCGGATTTGATCTAGATAACATCAAGATGAACATTCAGACCAACTTTCATACAGATCCCATGAAAAATATGGCCTTTAGAGAGGTCACAAGGTTTTTCTATTATTTGACCTACTGACCTAGTTTTTGTCGGCACGTGACCCAGTTTCAAACTTGGCCTAGATATCATCAAGGTAAACGTTCTGACCAATTTTCATGAAGATCTTGTGAAATATTTGGCCTCTAGAGAGGTCACAAGGTTTTTCTATTTTTAGACCTACTGACCTAGTTTTTGATGGCAAGTGACCTAGTTTCGACCTTGACCTAGATATCATCAAGGTGAACATTCTGACCAATTTTCATGAAGATC
>NW_026463828.1:0-80467 GCF_021730395.1 Mercenaria mercenaria
AAGGGGATTTTGATATACACTCTATTTGATTTTGTGAATGAACAATCTCAACTTAACCGAGGCTGTTACTTTAAAGCTTTGGATGTAATTGACGCATTTATAGATCTATATTATCAGAATATGTCAGCATTTATAATTTAATCAACCATGGAATGGCTATAGTCCTTAGATATGCAAAATTTAGGTCAATACTGATATGTTGTTTCAGTAAGGAGGTCTAAATGAATAACTAGCTGACCAACAAACTGTCACTAACCTACAGAAAGAATAACATATTACTCCCGCACGATAATTTAAACGACAACGTGTTTATATTATTGGTTGATTGTTATGGTCCCATGCATGATAGAACTCAAAAGTTTGTCAATGATACAAATAAGGTGCATGCTGTCATATTAAACAAAAAGATTTTCTGTATTCTAACGTTTTAATGAAGAAGAATCATGGTTATCAAACATGCTATCGTTCGAGTTATCGTTCAGAATTTATACTAATTCCAGCATCTTTTTAACAATATAAAAAATGTTTCAACGGGTCATCAAGAAGATTTGAACATATGGATTTGATTAAACCCTGCTGACAGACAGAACTACATGGTTTATTCCCAGAAACCTAATTAACTTTTGATATTTGGAAAAAAAGTTAACAATTAAAATGGCAACTGCTAACAATGTCTACTTGTCAAAATAACATACACGTTTAGACCATAAAATTCCAACTGCTATTCATTTTCACTGTAGCATCTCTGTATATACTAACCTACCGAAAGAAAAACAGCCTATTCCCAGCATCTGCATTTTTTTTAACAATATCAAAATGTTTACAGTTCAGTCATTTAAAGACAAAGATGTTCTACATGCATGATAAATAGTCTTTGACGTGTACGTTACCCTCTGGGGAAAAATGACGTGTACGTCACCTCCTGAAAACCCGCAACGTGTACGTTACCGCACCCTTTGTCTTACGATATCTTTAATATTCCTGAATAGTCATGTTAAATATTTGGTACAGGACTTTGGACAATGACAAGCTTTATTTTAAACCTAAATTCCAGCGAAAATTCTCTGCAGAATCTGTGCTAGGTGCGTAACTTGTGAACAGACGTGTTCGTTACCAAAATATTTTGCATCTTTCGAATCGGTTGGGCAAGGATTACGTAAAAACGGGAGGGAGTTTCATCAAGTTACATATATGCGCTGAAAGAGCTTTTTATTGCGGGGTTTATGCACGTTATCTCGTTTAAAACAATTGCGGATCAAAAAAGTTATAGTGAAAAAACATACCTGAAGCGGGCCTATTTTTAGCACTTTTGCGTGCACGTTATCCAAGTTAGTCACGTGGTTTCTCCACCGTGTTTTATGTTGTCAGAACGCAAGGAAGTTTTCATGAGAGCACAAATTACTAGTATTATGAACCTAATGAGGTGGGGGAATCTGAAAGTCCCACGAAGTCAATGCATAAATCATATAGACAGAAAGTAGGACACGTTTTGGTCAACAAATACAATCTTTTAAGAAACTCATAGGACACTGGTGTCCCCCACCGAACGGACAAGCAGACGGCTAATGGACACTAAATGTAAACACTTAATATTTGATTTATGTTTACACCGTATTGTAGAACTACAAAACCTCGATTCCTACCTTCACTTTTCTCTTCATTGCATGTCTACAAAACCAACAAATCCATAGAATAAACGTGCTGGCAATTAGACAAAATCAGAAGTCTATGCTTTTTCCACTGACATAATACGCGAACAACTATGTATTACCAAGCAATTGCTTTTTTCTTCCGCAAGATGAGTTTAAATTATTCAGATAATTTTCCTAAGATAGACATTATATGGCCTCAAAAGCAACAACTCGTTTATGGAAAGATAGATTTTCAAGGTAGGTTTATTAAACAAAGTACTTTTAAGTAAAATATTATTTGGAGGGAAACTTAACAAATTAAAATTTTGAAAGCCTGCGCCATACGGCAGTAATAGGATTAACTTCAACAACACATCTTTTACATAAGAACAGAAGTTTAATCAGACAGAAGATAAATGATCCGACACTGTTTGGAAAGTTCAATCAATAATTGTGATGCCAAGATTCAACTTTCATCTATTTTTATCTTCATTCGCACATGAACTTATTGTTAAACATTATGTTTTCAATATCTTTTACATTGTACTTACTGTATTGAGGGCATTGTGGCTAATCCTGTGATAGAATCCTGTTTTCTTTCAACAATGTAACGGAGTTAAATCTGTCTTTTTCTTTAAAGCAATACTGCATTTTAACATTTCTGCTTTTAAGTCATTTTCAATAATTCCTCGAGATGAAACTTTATATACATGAAATATATACAAACGTTCCCGGTCCATTATTGTTAAATGTAAGAATAATTGTAAACTGTTAATACATGTATATAAATACTCACTATTCCAGCAAAAGGGTGAACATATTATACTTGATTTATGCATACAATTTAGGTGAAAATTCAATTTCGTTTGGAATTGAGATCACGAATAAATTTGAACATTAGTCGACATTTTGAATGCATGTCAAGTTAATGCTTAAACATGCACAAAAGTAAAACCGAAAACATTCATTTCCTTTCAATATTAATGATTCTTTTAAATAAACAGTCTTTAAAATGTTTTTTTTTTGTGCATTTCCATATTTGACAAATGTCAGTCTGCTTACAAGTTCCATTTAGTTTCAGGCCACAGAACATCTAAAATACGGATAAGGGACAAACATTCAGGCAGGCATTATGGTATTTAAACCAAATGAAAGACAGTTATTCGGCTACAATTCATATCTAATTAGCTATATTGAAGTCATAACGATACCAAGTCATAACGATACCAAGTTGAAAATTAGACGTTGTACAAACGTACTTGTACTAGAAAATAATTATTCCCTCCAAAACTTGTAAAAGCAATTTAAGATGTCATAAATGTTGTAAAACGGCCTCATTTCTTTCGCTAATCATTGCTAAATTTATTACCCAAACTATCGCATGTGAAATCTTAATTAGAACTTACTGCGTTCATGCAATACAAATTTAATATTGTATCACAAAACTATTTGTCATTTCGATAGTTTTGCTCCTGTGAATTTCTCACATTTATTATTCAAACAAATGTGTTTTTCGTAAGTTCATATAACTAATTATCACTTATTATATATCTGAAAGTGACTTTCAGCATTTTTATGCCAGTAAGATTTTTATTATAGAAAGTAAACTTTAGAAAGTAATATACTATAGAGCTAAGAAATGGAGAAAACACAATGACATGATTAAGCATTTATTGTATTTTATAGGGGCGTTTCGATGGTTTTGTACAAATGCATTTATTACAAAAGTGTTAGCCACCGCTTGGACCTGCATCTTTCTAAGTTCTCAAGATGACAATAAAACTTCTGTACAAAAATCACGAACTAACTGAATGTCTGTACTCTTTTGCATTTTAAGAAGTTTTGAAGTTAACTTTTACTGAGATAAATGATCAAGTTCAAATATGCTAGACAGCTTAGTGATTCTGTCTTTTAAATCCCAAAGACATTGTTTGCAATCATTTTGTGCTTATTTTGATATAGAAACGGGCCATTACATGTAAATAAAGCATTAGTGATATTATATGAATATTGCACAACATAAATACTAAAAACAACAAGCTGGAAAATGGTTGTGTTTATATATTAATACAAAAACTAGAAACTAATATGCCTTTATTAAATAATCAAAGACAAAGCAAATTTTTAGTTATTTTAAAATATATCTCTGTTGTCATTACTACCGAAATAATAATAATAATAAAACACTCAAAGCATGAGAATAGAGTTAGGGTAAGCTAAAAAGTAAAAGCATATGGTTTAACAATTTTTCAGTTAGATGTTATTAAACAGTCTCCAAACATCTAAATATATTCAAATTAATGTTTACATAAATTGTAGCATAAATGACGTAAAACATATACGTCACGCACAACAAAGTAAAAGAAACCTATATGATGTTCTTGACGTCTCATAATGTGTTCGGTGACTTACTTTAAAGGCAAAGAAACTTTTGAAAGAAAGAGATAACTTCTTATATTTTTCGGATTTGAAAGATAAAATAATGTTCTTTATGAACATTTTGTTAACTTGATTTTGAACTTTTGTCATGAAAGCAAGTTTGTCATACAACGGCCCAATTATACTCTCATCTAAATAGATCAAGAGGGTGCATGCAAAGACTTTTGAAATAAATGCATTGATACATAACTAATGACACGCACCCGTATATTATGCGTAAGTCCAACTGCATCTTTTTTTCCTAGCAACAAAGAAAATAGAATATTTGTATTTATTATTTATTATAGTCTCATCAATGTGCAATACACATGGAATCACTTTAAAACATGTTACACTTAGAATTTATATATAACTAAAGTACATTGCCATTCATAAATGAATTACAAGAGACTTTAATAAACTAATTATAGACATCTACAGTACTGTATGAATAACAGTCACAATTGTTATCATACATATCCTAAAAACTATATTGTTACTGCTAATCCAAGGTTTAAATACTGCATTGAAATGTTTAGAATAAGACACTGAGAATAGAAAACGGGCGTAAAGGCTCACTATAAAAAATTGGTGTAAAAAACCAACAAATATCCACTATGATCAGATCATAAAGGAACTGATTAGCAATAGCATTCTAGAATTAACATAACAAGTTTTGTTTATCAAAGAGAAGAAAGATGAAGGTACATTATGTACATAGTTTAAACGATATCTTATATTCTGTTAAAGAGAGTAAAAGATGGCTGTACATTATCTACATAGTTTAAAAGATGTCTTATATTTTGTTAAAGAGAGTAAAAGGTGGTTGTACATTATCTATATAGTTTAAAAGATGTCTTATATTTTGTTAAAGAGAGTAAAAGATGGTTGTACAATATCTACGTAGTTTAAAAGATGTCTTATATTTTGTTAAAGAGAATAAAAGATGGTTGTACATTATCTACGTAGTTTAAAAGATGTCTTATATTTTGTTAAAGAGAGTAAAAGATGGCTGTACATTATCTACGTAGTTTAAAAGATGTCTTATATTTTGTTAAAGAGAGTAAAAGATGGTTGTATTATCTACGTAGTTTAAAAGATGTCTTATATTTTGTTAAAGAGAGTAAAAGATGGCTGTACATTATCTACGTAGTTTAAAAGATGTCTTATATTTTGTTAAAGAGAGTAAAAGATGGCTGTACATTATCTACGTAGTTTAAAAGATGTCTTATATTTTGTTAAAGAGAGTAAAAGATGGTTGTACATTATCTACGTAGTTTAAAAGATGTCTTATATTTTGTTAAAGAGAATAAAAGATGGCTGTACATTATCTACGTAGTTTAAAAGATGTCTTATATTTTGTTAAAGAGAGTAAAAGATGGCTGTACATTATCTACGTAGTTTAAAAGATGTCTTATATTTTGTTAAAGAGAGTAAAAGATGGCTGTACATTATCTACGTAGTTTAAAAGATGTCTTATATTTTGTTAAAGAGAGTAAAAGATGGCTGTACATTATCTACGTAGTTTAAAAGATGTCTTATATTTTGGTAAAGAGAGTAAAAGATGGTTGTATTATCTACGTAGTTTAAAAGATGTCTTATATTTTGTTAAAGAGAGTAAAAGATGGTTGTATTATCTACGTAGTTTAAAAGATGTCTTATATTTTGTTAAAGAGAGTAAAAGATGACTGTACTTTATCTACATAGTTTAAAAGATGTCTTATATTTTGTTAAAGAGAGTAAAAGATGGTTGTACATTATCTACATAGTTTAAAAGATCTTTTTTTTAATAAATATTTTAACAGGCTCTAGCACTATCTCTAATCAATAATGGGTTGGAAAATATTTCCTTTATCTGATCTTGTTTTACATAATACCAAAATTTGGATTTATAAAACAGGCTTTTTTAAACAAGTCAACTCTAATGTCATAGTACATTGTCTTCTATACTTTCACAAAAATGACATTTTCTGTTTTCAATTTCTATACCTTCATAACGTCCCGTTTCAATTCTCAATGGTGCCACACTACATCGGAATTTACTGTAGGGATAATACACGTTTTTTGTGTGTATAAACGTCTGCAGAAGCCCGCGGGATTGTTTGTGACCGAGACCGAAGGACGAGGTCACAAACATATCCCAAGGGCTTCTGCAGACGGTAATACACAAAACAAACGCGTATTGTCGCTATTCTTGCATAAAAAAAATATTTTACGACGATTTATGTATTGTTTTCATATGTGATGACTTGACGATTCCGGTACATTTTTTATTTACCATTCCTGTTGTTCTTGGAAACGGTAAACATGTTTTAAATATCCGTATCCAGGGCCCGGAAATAAACAACACTATCAAAAGCACATCCTGAAGGTTTTTAAGTGATTTTTTTTTATCTCTCATTATTACAAACATAAAATTACCAATAACTGTTCATATCATTTCACAATTTGGTGGACTCGATCACAATTTCAAGAATAATAACTTTGCATTCGAGTTATATTGAGTACGGACACGCAGTTGGAGTACGGATAAGTACGAACGTAGTGTCAAGTTTCCAAGCTGTTTATATAAATTCTTCGAGAAATTAGACAAAAACATACCGACTGGTACTTACCAAAATCATAAATATAATACCTAAAAACGAACAATAGCACAAGTTACACGCGATACTTATTTATTCACAGTTATTTACAATAACTGAACAGACGCTTTGTAAAGGGAGTGAACTCTAAGAGAAGCTAGTGCGTACATTGATCGGGGCAGTACGTTTGGGGTTGGAAACAGATACAGCTAAACATACTATGGATTACATTGTATCTATAATGCTACAAGATGAGGTTGTTAAGGAAGAAACAAGACGCAGATGCAAATATCAGTGTGCGTAAAAATACATATATATATCCCTGGCAAAGCATTTCAAAAATAAAAATCATGTATTAACAGCACGTGAATTGCCTTGTTTGCACACGATTTATCTCCCGTTTATACATGGGCGGATCCAGTGAAAAAAGTAGTTTTTATGCAAGAATAAAGGCTGAACGATGACTATTTGGAAGTATAATTTTACAAAATTGTTCTACACCAAATTCAGATTTAAATAATGAATAAGTGTGTAACTTATTTCTACCTCTACCTCTGGTACTATTTCCCGGATTCAATTTGGACTTCCAATCGTTAACATTCTTGCATAAAAACTACTTTTTTTCGCTGGATCCGCCCATGTATAAACGGGAGAAAAATCGTGTGCAAACAAGGCAATTAACGTGCTGTTAATACATGATTTTTATTTCTGAAATGCTTTGCCAGGGATATATGTATGTATTTTTACGCACACTGATATTTGGCATCTGCGTCTTGTTTCTTCCTTAACAACCTCATCTTGTAGCATTATTGATACAATGTAATCCATAGTATGTTTAGCTGTATATCTGTTTCCAACCCCAAACGTACTGCCCCCATCAATGTACGCACTAGCTTCTCTTAGAGTTCACTCCCTTTACAAAGCGTCTGTTCAGTTATTGTAAATAACTGTGAATAAATAAGTATCGCGTGTAACTTGTGCTATTGTTCGTTTTTAGGTATTATATTTATGATTTTGGTAAGTATCAGTCGGTATGTTTTTATCTAATTTCTCGAAGAATTTATATAAACAGCTTGGAAACTTGACACTACGTTCATACTTATCCGTACTCCAACTGCGTGTCCGTACTCAATATAACTCGAATGCAAAGTTATTATTCTTGAAATTGTGATCGAGTCCACCAAATTGTGAAATGATATGAACAATTATTGGTAATTTTATGTTTGTAATAATGAGAGATAAAAAAATCACTTAAAAACCTTCAGGATGTGCTTTTGATATTGTTTATTTCCGGGCCCTGGATACGGATATTTAAAACATGTTTACCGTTTCCAAGAACAACAGGAATGGTAAATAAAAAAGGCTGTGACTAAATACAGAGTTGGTGCACCTGTGATATATTACAGACTCCGGTATATACCGGATTAACTAAATTTGAAAGAAAATATCTTAAATGTATATATTTTGTAACCATGGTGATACTAACCCTAACCTCTACTCAGTATATTATGCATTTGATACTCTAAATGCGTGCGGACATGCAAAAAATATAAGTAATTTTGCCGTGCGCTCCAATGGATAATAATTCCGCGCAGGTGCAGAACGGCTGCACCAACACTGCAATGAGAAACATTCAATAAACAAGAAACGCGGCAATGCCACGAAACCAGGTTTTCAACACTTTTCATAAGAATAAACAAGAGTGCCAGAATGTCACAATATACGCCCGTCACAGCAAATTTCTATACTCTAGCACCTGTATTTGCAGATGTAATTTTAATTTTGTGGTTGTTTAGTAATCATTGTAATTCTTTTGTTTTTCTAAGTCCACAAAAAACTCCTTACCAGGTAGAGATACCTTAAAATACACCTAAAATTAGAAAGTAACAACTATGTTGTACCACAGAAAAGTGGTCTTGGTTTTTCCCTACGGTCAATTATAAAAAAGTTACAATATAAGTTATTTATAGTAACAACTAAGGGAAGTTAATCTTAAAAAAAAAAAAAAAATTGTAAGTCCACACAGAAATCCTTACCAGGTAGAGATTGGTCAATATACACCTCAAAATTGGATGTAACATGCATGTTGTACTACAGAAAAGTGGTCTCGATTTTTCCCTACGTCTAGTAATGAAAAAGTTACAATATAAGCTATTTATAGTAACAACAAAGGGAAGTAATTCTAAAGAAGGGAACTGCGCAAGACACTTCGTCTCATGATGGTCTATAATTGTGCCAAGTTACATCAAAATCCCGCTATGCATGAAGAAGATATGCTCCGGACAAAGTTTTCATTCTTGTATCCTTTGACCTCTAAGTGTGACCTTGACCTTAGACCTAGGGACCTGGTTCTTGCGCATGACACTCCGTCTCATGATGGTGAACAATTGTGCCAACTTTCATCAAAATCCCTCCATGCATGTAGAAGATATGCTAACCCTAACCCTAACCCTATTTTTAGTAACAATGACCTTGACCTTGATCCCAGAAACCCCAAAATCAATCCCAAGCTACAACTTTATATAAGTTTTCTATACACCAAGTTTCATCATGATAGCTCATTCCTAAGTTAAGTTATTGACCAGAAACTCTTTATCTATTTTAAGTAACAGTGACCTTGACCTTGACACCAGAAACCCCAAAATCAATCCCAGCCTTTGTCTTGATATAATCTACATACATACCAAGTTTTATTCAAATATCTTTACCGAAACAAAAGTTATTGACCGGAAACCCTTTTTCTATTTTAAGTAACAGTGACCTTGACCTTGACCCCAGAAACCCCAAAATCAATCCCAGCCTTTGTCTTGATATAAGCTACATACATACCAAGTTTTATTCAAATATCTTTACCGAAACAAAAGTTATTGACCGGAAACCCTTTTTCTATTTTAAGTAACAGTGACCTTGACCTTGACCCAAGAAACCCCAAAATCAATCCCAGCCTTTGTCTTGATATAAGCTACATACATACCAAATTTTATTCAAATATCTTTACCGAAACAAAAGTTATTGACCGGAAACACCAGTTTGACGCCGCCGCCGCCGCCACCGCCGCCGCCCGCCCGCCCGACCGACATCTACCCCAATCTAATAACTCAGGTTTTCGTTGAAAACCTGGTTAAAAATGTACCGGAATCGTCAAGTCATCACATATGAAAACAATACATAAATCGTCGTAAAATATTTTTTTATGCAAGAATAGCGACAATACACGTTTGTTTTGTGTAAACAATCCCGCGGGCTTCTGCAGACGTTTATACACAAAAAAAACGTGTATTATCCCTACATATGCATAGACGTTGCTTTAACTGTTGCTAGAAATGTATGTTTAGGTATTGAAATATTAATATCACAAAAATCATTCAGATCTAGACTAATCAAATACGACATAACACTATGAAACTAGTTCTTACATCTATTACTTGACTTAACATATGCCCATTGTGCGATACGTTTATTAATTCTAGTATCAGGATATAAAGAAATACGAGCCCAGAAATTACAAACAGATTTCCATTGTCGTACAGCCGGGGGATCCCATCCCATTTCACCATTTACAGCTACATTTCGGGTGTATCTCCCAACTGCAAGGAAGAAACGCATTGCATCATTTTGAACAACATTCACACAAGAGTATGACTGATTTTGTACACCAGATAGAAGAACCATAATCAATGACTGGCCATACTAAGGAATCATACAGTTTTTTATAAACATCCAGCTGTTTTAAACTTAGCAAATAAAAGACCTAAGGCACGATTTGCATTTGGGTTACAGCTTTAACGGTTACGTTATAGTCTAAATGTTCATTTAATACAAGACCAAGATAAGCATACCTATCAACAATATCTAAAGATTTTACACCACAGTGAAACTCAATGTCAGTTTTGACAAGTGACTTAGGGCAAAAATGCATCACTTTACCGTTTATCTGTATTAATAAACATATCATTTGAACAACACCAGTCATTAAGGCGGCCTAATAAAAAACTGTAAATCATGTTCGGGTTTCAGCTAATAAGACAATATCATCAGCACAGAGTAAAATACATATTATGTCTTCACCAAAAGATATTCCTATATTAAATGACTTCAAATATGTAGCCAAGTCATTGATGTAGAAATTAAATAAAAGAGGTGACAGGACACAGCCTTGTCTCAATCCACATGAGCCATAGAAACATCCGGTACATAATCCATTAAGTCTTACACAAGACAAAACAGTATTATAAAGGGATCTTACAGATTTAAATAATTTTCCAGATAAACCTATTGTACTGCCCAATTTCTTCAAAAGTTTACATCTATTAATAAAATCGTAGGCTTTTTTAAATCAATGAACGTACAAAATGTAGACTTTTTCAATTTGTTACGTGTTTCAATAATATTGGTAAAACATGAAATTTGGTCAACTGTGCTACGTTTCTTTCGAAAACCGTTTTGTTCATCAACCAGAACTTCCTGTTCTTCTGCCCATGTTGTTAGTCTATTATTCAGGACATTACAGTATAAATTATACATAGAGATACATAGAGTTTGCTAATGAAATTCCTCGATAAGATAGTGGGTCCCTCATATCCATACTAGAAGACTTGGGGATAGGATTAATGATCCATTTCCCCCAAATGCTTGGTACAACACCATTATTAAAACATACATTAAACAATGAATGCATAAATAATGCTGATGCATCATTTTGTAGAATCTCTGAGGGAATAGTGTCTATACCAGAGGATTTTCCCTTTTTTTTTTTCATGTCATCAATGGATTTTTTTACTTCAAAAATAGAAATACTACGGTTAAGTACATGTTCCCCATCATAAGAATTACTACTATCATCATGATTACCATCTGCAACATCATACTTAACATTATTGTATAATGAACTAAAATCTGTTTTCCACTTGTCAAGAACGTCTTATATTACCACCTGGCAACTTAACTTCTAAAGCTATATTCTTATTTTTAGAATGAGTAAACAGGCCATTAATAAAAGTAATTAACCTTTATCTATATAAATCTGTGTTAAAACTGTGTTGGACCCCTAACAGTAATGTTTAAAAAATGGTATTTGCTAGGTATATTCTTAAAGTTGACTGTGTTTTGCATTGTGATGCAAATTTTAAACAACTTTAACCTTGCCGTTTTTTTTTATATAAATTTTCTATAATTTATAGTTTTTCCTCGAGCTGAAGTAGAGACAAATTGCAGTGATGGCCATTGTCCCAAACGTTTGCAGAGAATTCATTATACCATTTATTTTAATAAAAGAAACACCAGACTATTGGTAAACAATAATAACACACAAAATAAAACTGCCAGTACTAGTATCATTTTTTCTAGGGTGCCTCAAGTAAACGGATTTAATGAGACAGAATTCTAACTCCAACATTGAAAATTATGGTCGAGTCCTGTGGGACTGTTTTAAATTTTGCTCACTTCATTCAAAAATAATCTTGGGGCAGAAGTAAAACTTACCTACAATTCTTTCACAATTTGTATTCTAAAGAGTAAAGGCAAAGAAGAGAACTTTTACCGCATGTAACTCAGTATTTTTAAAGATGTCTAACTCTGCCCCTTCTGTTTCAGAGGTATATTCACTTTGAACAGCAAGAAATTGCTTATCAAATGAAAAAAATCCATTTTTGTACAATAAATCAATAATAAGCCTTGAAAATAGTAAAAACTTACTAGGGGAAAGGAAAATAAGGGGAAAAAATGGTCACAGTGGGGTTTGAACCTACGCCCCTTGGAAAATTTCAGTCAAGTTGGTTTATTGTAGGAACTGAATACTCTTCAAAAAGGAGGTAGTCTATCCGACTAAAGCTTTATTATATAAACTGGTCTTAAACGGTGTCAAGAATATTTAACTTTTTTCTGAGATATTAATTCACATCATTTTCTCTTGATAAATGTTTCGTGAAGTCAATCTGTTTTTGGTTAAAATCACGCATCCTGTCATTCAAATGACAAAACGGCTTGTAACATTGCTGAAAATGAAGATGTAGCTAGGTTAAGTCGTACAAATCAATTTTCACACGATATTTTACAAAACTTTTTATCAATGAAATGAACTTAAAGATGAACTATGTCAAACAGAAGATGAGAAACTTAAGCAAAAGAGGCGTTATTCACTACTCCTTTAACCTGGGAGGCCTAAGAGTATTTTGTAAGATACTGTTTGGTGCAAAATGTTTGTTTCACATTGGCAGCAAATTCTCGTTTCAGTTTTGCAGCTTTAAATTAGCCTCCATCTTATATATAACCCTTAGCAGGTTTTTTGCCAGTTTTGTCAATGGCATAATTAACGTTCCGCGCTTTCTTTTCAAAATTACTGCGGAATTAAGGTTGTAACCTTAAAGACTGCTTCACTGGCCAAATAATGTCTCTGATAGCACTGTATTATTGTATATATAAGATAAGGCGATACCATATCGTCAAAAGTTTCAAAGTCCACTGTAAAATTTTCATACCATTCATGTTATAATCATCAAAAGTTCAAAGACTTCACCGGGAAGAATACCGAGTGTTTAATAATATTTCACCACTAATATACTCTGCATTAAGAAACTAATAATGACATGTAATTAAAATTGCCGGTGTAAGTAAATAAGAAACATCAGGAAGGAAGAAACGTTTTTAGTTCATTAAATAGAGACCAAACTTTAAAAAGAAACTTTCTTACAAATTCAATCTAACGGTATGAAAGACTATAGTTTGCCTTTCAATGTAAGCGAATTAAAGTTGCTAATATTTTTTAGATAAATACTCGAATTGCATGGTTACGTAGTCACGGTAGTGCTTTTCGATTAAGTACCTTACGAGAAGCAGTCTGAATTAGTTAAAAATAAACTGAATGAGTACAACACTAGTCTATTGGTGAGGTATACTTCCTAGTTTTGCCGCACGCACGCACGCACGCACAAACACACACACCCACACTTTCAATTTAATATGGAACTTCGTAGAACTGGAAAATGAGCAGTGCAATTTTCAATGTGTGTGCTCAAAGGTCAATAATGTCACAAAGAAAATGCATCAATTTCAATGCAGCTAAAACGTCAATATAATCAACAATACGCTAACGGTGAAACAAAACGTTTTACTTTGTAACATTTTTTCAATAAAACTGGCAAAAAATTACCTTTAGAGGAGAACTACTTTAAATCATTTAATTTACTAGTGTTAAACAGTTTAACGAACTGGCTCACTAAGTTCGGAGTCTCAAAATACATGCTTGTAATTGGTCAATTTCACAACAGAGCTCAGAATCAATCAATCAGATGCTGTAATTTTGAGACAGATCCCCAAGCATTGTCTTTGTAATATTCAGATTGTATCGCAAATATCGTAAACAACAACAACAACACACACACACACACGCACACACACACGCAATACTTGCCTCTCAATCCTTGTTCCGTTGATAGCGTGGTTATGCATAAAAACCTGCTTTGGTTATTTTGTCCACATTGATATTGCTAATAAACCAATATTTTTATGAATTATAATCCAATATTGATATATTGTCCACAATTCCATTAGCCGCAGGGGTCATAGATTTTACAAGTAAATACGCTATGTTTCAAAAATAAATCTGAAAAGCCGTTTCACAGATTATCTTTCACGTATCAATTTACATCAGTTAGATCCTTATATTGATAGCAGTATTAAAATATCATTTTCATTTCAATGAGGTATTCCGTAATGCACTCTCTCATTCACAATATACAAATTGATATTGACAATTTTCAAGGCAGTATATTAAATATCGAATTTATAAATGGACCAGTTTCTAATTTAAATGTATTCAGTCGATATATTTATACCGCGAATGAATAATACAAATGTAGTTACTTCGCAAATTACGTATGATTTCAATTTATAGTAATATACGAACTTTGAGAGAAAAATAGATCATTTTAGTTTTGCTTTTGTGAATAATTTATGAATTTAGCTATGGTTTTAGTTCAATAATATGTGTGCAGACAAGAGACAAAACCGAATGTGTAAAATCAGTTTTATCAGTTTCATTGATACCGGGACGAAGAACATATTTGCGCGGACACAAACACCCGCGTGCCTACGTTATAGTGTTCTGGTCCAATCGTGTGAGATTGGGCTAAAGCTGTAGTTCACCTGGTAAAGCGACGTCAGCAATATCTAAATGCATATTGTAACATTCTCTCCCATGCTTACGCAACTGTGACAAGAAAATAAGTATTAAATAAGTCTGAATTTGAATAGTGTTTGATGGCTTGTAATTGAAGTGAACCCTCCAAACAGTACAGAAATATATCATTATAGCAGCATGCTATAGATAATTCAATTAACTGTCGACGGTAAATTGCATACATATAAGATATTACATTACTGTCTTTTCATATTGAATTTATTAAAAGAATTGAATAAAATAACAAAATGCGAAGCTCTTATGGCTGGCGTATTCTACCTTACGTCGACGTCGAAACTTTCACAACGGTAATGCCAAAATTATGTAATGGCATTATTTCACGCATACGACGTCAAACAATAACTATAAACCATAAATTACCGCATGGTATTTTAAAGCTTTTTTTTATATAGACATACTGAGTGATTAGACATGAAAGAGCCAATTCAGTATATTAACACTTTACAATTTGCTGTCAGATAGTTCTTTTTTCAGCTAGAATGGTGTTTCAGAATTCATTTAATTTCATTATTGAGAAATTACAGTATACTCTTCATCATTTAAGTTAATATCTGTTCTGTTTATTCAAGAAATAATTTATAGCAAAACCGTGTTTTAACACTATTTATACACGATGCGGGCGTAATAACTCCACGAGGGCCCGAGTGTATAAATGGTGTTCAAACACGGATTTGCTATAAATTATTTCGATTATAATATATCTTTTATTGTAAAATTCAGATCAAATATGAAAGAACGGTTCATTGGCGCATGTATGGCGCCAAATGGTAGGTCGTCACGCTCCTTTGTTTATACACACCAGGACCGGAAATGGTAATACGTATTACGGAATAATTTCATTAGTGCGCAAACGGAATTTGATTTATGTTCCTATCATTAATACGACGTGATTAATATAGCGGTTTTTATGCCCCCGAAGGGAGGCATATAGTTTTGAACCGTCTGTCTGTCGGTCTGTCCGCAATTTTCGTGTCCGGTCCATATCTTTGTCATCGATGGATGGATTTTCAAATAACTTGGCACGAATGTGTACCACAGTAAGACGACGTGTCGCGCGCAAGACCAGGTCCGTAGCTCAAAGGTCAAGGTCACACTTAGACGTTAAAGGTCATTTTTCATGATAGTGCATTCGTGTCCGGTCCATATCTTTGTCATCCATGGATGGATTTTCAAACTTGGCATGAATGTGTACCACAGTAAGACGACGTGTCGCGCGCAAGACCCAGGTCCGTAGCTCAAAGGTCAAGGTCATACTTAGACGTTAAAGGTCATTTTTCATGATAGTGCATTCGTGTCCGGTCCATATCTTTGTCATCCATGGATGGATTTTCAAATAACTTAGCATGAATGTGTACCACAGTAAGACGACGTGTCGCGCGCAAGACCCAGGTCCGTAGCTCAAAGGTCAAGGTCACACAGACGTTAAAGGTCATATTTCATGATAGTGCATTGATGGGCGTGTCCGGTCCATATCTTTGTCATTCATGCATGGATTTTAAAATTATTGGGCATGAATGTGTACCACAGTAAGACGACGTGTCGCGCGCAAGACCCAGGTCCGTAGGTCAAAGGTCCTAAACTCTAACATCGGCCATAACTATTCATTCAAAGTGCCATGGGGGCATGTGTCATCCTATGGAGACAGCTCTTGTTCGTTAATGCAACGTTTGCTTGTAAGTGTAACGAAAGAAGTGAACTAATTACAGTACTGATTCATGTCAATCTTTGAACATATTACACGTTATCACATAATCTGTGTAGTACAGTAAATGATATGTATAGTTCTTATTCTGGACAGTAACATAAATGTGTCAGCAACTGAGTTAAACAACAAGCTATAACAATTCTGAACAATAACATAAATGTTAGACTAGCTCCTAGACTATGATATATCTTTTTACATTTTTGTGATTGAATGTAGTGAACTGAGCTAGTCTATATCCTATGTCCAATATCATAATTTCAACATCATTCCTCTGTGAAAATCTCTAAAATAGACTGGCTTTTGTCTCTATGAAATTAAATTCGTCAAGAAAGGAAAAATGTAGAAATATATCATTATCAGTCTAGTGGCTAGTCTACATAAATGTGTCAGCAACTGGGTTAAACAACAAGTTCTAACAATTCTGAACAGCAACAAAAATGTGTCAGCAACTGGGTTAAACAACAAGTTATAACAATTCTGAACAGTAACATAAATGTGTCAGCAACTGGGTTAAACAACATGTTCTTACAATTCTGAACAGTAACATAAATGTGTAAGCAACCGGTTTAAAACAAGTTCTAACAATTCTATACAGTAACAAATGTGTTACTGTACAGAATTGTTAGAACTTGTTTTGTAAGCAACATGGATAAAAACAACTTCGAACTATTCTGTACTGTAACATAAATGTGTGCAGTAACATAAATGTGTCAGCAAATGGGTTAAACAACAAGTTTCAACAATTTTATACAGCGTACCGGCGACTGGGTTTAAACAACAAGTTCTTATAATTGTTTACAGCAGTTTGGTTAAACGACAAGTTCCAACAATTCTGTACAGTAACATAAATATGCCAGCAAACGGCTTAAACAACAAGAGGACCATGATGGTCCTGAATCGCTCACCTGCCCCCACATGAACTGAGTATGACGTCGTTTTTTTCTATTATTTGACATAGTGACCTAGTTTTTGAGCTCATGTGATCTACTTCTGAACTTGACCTAGATATCATCAAGATAAAAATTCTGACCAATTTTCATGAAGATCCATTGAAAAATATGGCCTCTAGAGAGGTCAAAAGGTCTTTCTATGTTGAGACCTAGTGACCTAGTTTTTGACCGCAGTTGCCTCGGTTTCAAACTTGACCTAGATATCATCAAGATGAACATTCAGACCAACTTTCATGCAGATCCCATGAAAACTATGGCCTCTAGAGTGGTCACAAGGTTTTTCTATTATCTGACCTACTGACCTAGTTTTTGACCGCATGCAACCCAGTTTACAACATGACCTAGATATTATCAAGATAAACATTCTGACCAATTTTCATGCAGATCCCATGAAAAATATGGCCTCTACAGAGGTCACAAGGTTTTTCTATTATTTGACTTACTGACCTAGTTTTTGACCGCACGTGACCCAGTTTCGAACTTGACCTACATATCATCAAATTCATGGGTGGACGGATAGCTCAGTGGTTTGCACACTGGCCTTCCAATCCTGAGGTCGGGGTTCGATCCCCGGCAGCTACTCGGGAATTTTCAGAAACGCTTTTCAGTGTTTCCCACCCAACTAGAGGTGTACTGGTCAGGAACCCAGGCAATCCTTGCGTGTATCAGTGCTATACACTGGGCACGTTAAAGAACCAGGCTGTCTATTCGAAACGAGCTAGGCTAAGTTAGCCGGATAAGCCTGTATCTGATTTCTGATCTCTCTGTCGTGGGGGCTTTGTCTCACTCTGTCCCTCTGGTCAGATCGCTCTGTGTCTGTACTAGTAGAGGATGAATTATGCGCCCTGTGTGGCTGCATTTGAACTATGTAAAGCGCCTTTGGCGCTATATAAATCTGGTATAATTAAATGTACAACGCCGGTGAATATACTATGTGTAAAATTAGGCGTTTAATCAAATAAAGTTTCAGTTTTCAGTTTCATCAAGATGAACATTCTGACCAATTTTACAGATCCCTTGAAAAATATGACCTCCAGGGAGGTCACAAGAATTTTCTATTTTTAGATCTACTGACCCAGTTTCTAACTTGACCTAGATATCATCAAGATGAACAATCTGACCAACTTTCATGCAGATCCCATGAAAACTATGGCCTCTAGAATGGTCACAAGGTTTTTCTATTATTTGACCTACTGACCTAGTTTTTTAAGGCACGTAACCCAGTTTCGAACTTGACCTAAATATCATCAAGATGAACATTCTGACCAATTTTCATGCAGATCCCATGAAAAATATGACCTCTAGAGAGGTCACAAGGATTTTCTATTATTTGACCTACTGACCTAGTTTTTGACCGCAGTTGACCCGGTTTCAAACTTGACCTAGATATCATCAAGATGAACATTCTGATCAATTTTCATGCAGATCCAATGAAAAATACGGACTCTACAGAGGTCACAAGGTTTTTCTATTATTTGACCTACTGACCTAGTTTTGGACCGGACGTGACCCAGTTTCGAACTTGATTTAGATAATATCAAGGTGAACATTCTGACCAATTTTCATGCAGATTCGAAAAGTATGACCTCCAGAGAGGTCACAAGGATTTTCTTTTATTTGACCTACTTACCTAGTTTTTGATGGCACGTGACCCAGTTTCAAACTTGATCTAGATATCACCAAAGTGAATATTCAGACCAACTTTCATGAAGATCTTATGAAAAATATGGCCTCTAGAGAGGTCACAAGGTTTTTCTATTTTTAGACCTACTGACCTAGTTTTTGACCGCACTTGACCCAGTTTCGAACTTGACCTAGATATCATCAAGATGAACATTCTGACTAATTTTCATTAAGATCCCATGAAAAATGTGTCCTCTAGAGTGGTCACAAGCAAAGGTTTACGCACGCACGCACGGACGGACGGACGGACGCATATGAACGAACGGACGCACGCACGGACGGACGACGGACGACGGACGCTGCGCGATCACAAAAGCTCACCTTGTCACTTTGTGACAGGTGAGCTAAAAAATTCGAACTAGTCTGAACAGTAACATAAATGTGTACAGCTACATAAATTTGTCGGCAATATGTTCAATATGATCAACGGCACTTAAAGAAATTATAAGCAGTTTGAATGTTGCGAAACAAACGGCATTTCAAAAAGTTCGTTCCCCGACTCAAGCAAAGTAAGATCTGAGTTTCCACAAGGCAAGGACCAAACAAGTTTGAAGCATTCTACAACTTTACAAGTGAAATTGTATTTTATACGACACCGTGATGCTGGAAGTCTAAACATTACATAACACCTTGAATGTCCCTCATCGAATGACATTCCGACGTTCGAAATCTAAATATTCTCTCTAACACTTTGAATGTCCCTTGAGGGAAAATCAAACTGAGTTGATGTGAATGGTATCTTTACTTTTAAATTCATTTAAATCATTGCAAACAGAATGTATCCAAATTTATTTAAGCAGATTTAGGACAAGAATATCTATTGTGCAGTAGTAATAGACTTTGAAATTGAGTTTATTCAAATTCTTTCTGTTCATTTCTCTCTTTTATTGAAATAACCTGGTTGACAAGGTGTTTTAACAAATAAAATAAATAAACAAGTAAATTTACTGACAATAACCCGCTGTTAGATACAAATAAGGAAAACCGGGTATTAATTAATTTGGACACAATTCAAAGCATTGACAGATCGTTGACAAAAAATCAAGTAGTTGTATTGTGAACATTCAAGTTGAAATGAAAATCGCTTTAAGATTTTAAAACATTCTGACCATTGAGTCAAATTTTTGACTTAGAAAAAACAACAACAACAAAACAATACGATAAGAACACATGGAGACCAAGCAGAATGATAGATCTTCATGAGCCCTAGAGGTTATAAAACTGAGTCCTGACCCGATATATGACATTTTCTCAGGGCGCGTACTGTAGTTTAGTTGTGGCGCATAGGTGCTAAGATAAATATTATAATAATCTGTATAGTACTTGTATGTTACTTAAAAATGTATATGTCATTTGTATTTTCATGTCATGTTAACTTGCTTGTAAATGTATTTATCACGAGGAACTTTGAGTTCAAGTGAATAAAAAGTCTGTTCTGTTCTGATATTGCTACTGGTCAGTTTAATACTCAGGAAAAAGATAGAATTTACGAGTGATCTCAGTACCAAGTCAACTACTTATTAAAGATGTTCAAACTTGAAAATATTTAACCAATATATCTTTGAACATGATTTTCGGGAGACTATTCATAAATGTATCAGCAAAATGTATGCTATGTAAAACCTCATTAATTCTAACATAAATACCCATAAAACATTATAGTTTTAACGGAAATTCTTTTTATTAAAATATTTGCTACAGACATGCAAAATAATTTAAATTTTCTTGCCCTCGCTAATCTTTTCAATTTCATCGGTACAGATAAGATCAAACTAGTTCAATCATTTACGACAGTCGTATAATGTTTTAGTAACATGCGAACTATAGTTAAATTATAACGTATATAATTATGATACAGCAATCTGCAAACAATACTAACGGGAAAAAGCGTGTGACAAGATACCAATTTCTTGATATGATAAAATATAATTATTTAAAACAATAATAGGATTTTATTCAATCTCTAATCAGGTCTAATAATAAAGCAATTGTCAGTATGTGAAAGATTTTGTGGTCCTCAAGGCTACGTCTGGTGTAACGTACTTTCCGTTTATATCGTTTATTTAGCAGTTTTCATAAAATTCAGACGTGAATAAATGACGACATATTGCAGAACTGCTCAAATCCCTAATCTTTCAAAACCCAACCGTTTTCTTCCATGCCGGGGTCTGTTCAGTAAAACAACAATAAAACAAAGTATAAACTGTCTCAATGCGCCGTTATGTCCACGTTTGGTTGTAATTTAGCTTTAATTGTTAAATCTTATCATTGGTGAAAACTCAGCAAATATTAAGCCACTTTCGATTGTACAAGCATGTTCACGTTCACATTTTGTGTCAAACCTTCAGAAAAAAATATTTTCCTAAATTCTTTTCAAACAAATATTTTCCCCCAATTTTGAGAAAATTACCAATGTCCATGTTTTGTAAACATTTCAAATGATTCAAAAAAAGCTCCTAGGATTTTGAAGATAATAAGTATTTAAACTGTTTTCTTTACAACCCTTATACAAATATTTCAAATAAAGAGAAAGAAGTCCTTTATTTACTGTGTCAACCTTGAGATTGTGCCAAGTGAAAGTATTTAAGTACGGTCTTTAAAATATATATTTAAGACATTATTTGCATAGCTTTTGAGAAGTACTTAGTGGCATAATTTAACAAAAATTTAACAATAAATTTTGTTAGTTTGTCAATTTTAAATATTGCTTCCTTTGACAGAAAAATGCAATTTTGGGGCAGATAAAAGGGGAAGCTTTTACTCTTTATGCAACCTGCTCGGTATAGCAGTGACGTATATTGGAAATTTAAATTTTTGACCTGCACACTAAGGAATATGTAATGAAAATTTCGATTTGATAAGGGGAAAAAGATCTGCTGTTGAAATCTTCTTTTAACACATGCAGCCAACAGAGCAAAAGGGTACCCTGCCAGGCATAAGCTTTACGATCTGAATTTTGTTCCTTACGACCTTTACTTAGATGCCTTTAGTCTGTGCGCTACCTAGTAAAAACCTTTTTCCCATGCAGTTTCCATTTCGCATAACTGGCATAGGCTTTTCTGCCTAAAGTTTGTGGCCTACCTAGCATATAATTTTACTGTCTAAAGTTTATATCCTACCTAGCATAGCCCTTTACTGCTTGTAGTATTTGTGCCTTATTAGCTTATGCTTCCCGCCATATGCAGTCCCCCACCCTACTCAGCTTAACGTTTTGCGTCTACCTATCTTAGCCTTTACTGCCCCGGTGTTTGTGCCCTAACCTTGCATAAGGTTTTAAGCATGAAGTCTGTGTTCTACTTAGCATAAGCTTTTCTCCATGTAGTCTGTGCCTTACCTAGTATAAGCTTTGCTGCTTGCAGTCTGTACCTTACCTAGCATAATCTTTGTTGCTTGCAGTCAGTGCCTTACCTAACATATGCTTTGTTGCTTGCAGTCCTGTGCCTTACCAAGCATAAGCTTTGTTGCTTGCAGTCTCTGCCTTACCTAACATATGTTTTGTTGCTTGCAGTATGTGCCTTACCAAGCATATGCTTTGTTGTTTTCAGTCTGTGCCTTACCAAGCATATGCTTTGTTGCTTGCAGTCTCTGCCTTACCTAGCATATGCTTTGTTGCTTGCAGTCTGTGCCTTACCTAGCTTAAGCTTTGCCGCTTGCAGTCTGTGCCTTACCTAGTATAAGCTTTGTTATCTGTAGTCTATGTCTTACCTAGCATAAGCTTTTTGTCTGCAGTCTGTGCCCTACCTAGTATAAGCTTTGCTGCCTGCAGTCTGTGCCTTACCTAGCATAACATCTGCTGCCTGCAGTCTGTGCCTTACCTAGCAGACCTTTTGCTCCCTCTAGTCTGTGCCTTACTTAGCATAGGCTTTGTTGCCTGCAGTCTGTGCCTTACATATCATAAGCTTTGCTTCCTGTAGTTTGTACCTTACCCAGCATAAGCTTTGCTCCCTGTAGTCTGTGCCTTACATAGTATACGCTTTGTTGCCTGCAGCCTGTGCTGCTCTTAGCAAAAGCTTTTTTTGCATTTGTTGCCTGCAGTCTGTGCCCTACCTAGTAAGAACTTTGTTGCCTGCATCTGTGCCTTACCTAGCATAAGCTCCCTGTAGTTTGTGCCTTACCTAGCATAAGCTTTTCTCCATGTAGTCTGTACATTACCTAGCATACGCTTTGCTCCCTGCAGTCTGTGCCCTACCTAGCAAAAGCTTTTATGTTTTTGTTGCCTGCTGTATGTGCCTTACCTAGTGTAAGCTTTGCTGCCTGCAGTCTGTGCCCTACCTAGTATAAACTTTGATACCTGCTGCCTGTACCCTACCTAGTGTAAGATTTGATGCCCGCTGTCTGTGCCCTATCTAGTATAAACTTTGATGCCTGCTGTCTGTGCCCTACCTAGTGTAAGCTTTGCTGCCTGCAGTTTGTGCCCTGCCTAGTATAAACTTTGATGCCCGCTGCCTGTACCCTACCTAGGCTAAGCTTTGTTGCCTGCAGTTTGTTCCTTACGCCCTACATAGTATGAACTTTGCTGCCTGCAGTCTTTGCCCTACCTTGCACAAGCTTTGCTGTAGTCAGTCTATGCCCTACTTAGCTTAATCTTTGCATAAGGTTTTATGCATATAGTCTGTGTCCTACATAGCGAAAGCTGTGCTGCCTGCAGTCGGCGCCCTACCTAGCATGAGTTTTGCTGTCTGCAGTCAGTGCCTTACTTAGCATGTGCTTTGCTCCCTGTAGTCTGTGCCTTACCTAATATACACTTTGCTACCCGCAGACTATGCCTTCCTAGCCTTACATGGCTTAAGCTTTGTTACATGCAGTTAATGCTCTACCTAGCGTTAGCTTTGTTTCCTTCAGTCTGTGCACTACCTAGCATGAACATTTCTACATACTGTCTGTGCCATACCCATCATAAACTTTGTTGCCTGTAATTTGTTCCCTTTCTAGCATATCCTTTACTGCCTGAGGTTTGTATTCTACCTAACGTAAACGTTGCTGTTTGAAATCTACGCCCTAACTAGCATAATCTTTCATGTCTGGTGTTTGTGCCCTACCTAACATAAGCTTTACTCCTGGTGTTTGGTGTTTGTGTCCTACCTAGCATAAACGTTACTCCTGGTGTTTGTGTCCTACCTAGCATAAACTTTACTCCTGGTGTTTGTGACCTACATAGCATAAACTTTACTCCTGGTGTTTGTGACCTACATAGCATAAACTTTACTCCTGGTGTTCGTGACCTACCTAGCATAAGCTTTACTCCTGGTGTTTGTGACCTACATAGCATAAGCTTTACTCCTGGTGTTTGTGTCCTAACTAGCATAAGCTTTACTCCTGGTGGTTGTGTCCTAACTAACATAAGCATTACTCCTGGTGGTTGTGAACTACCTAGCATAAGCTTTTACTCTGGTGTTGTGTGGCCCTTTACCTAGCATAAGCTTTACTCCTGGTGGTTGAACCTAACTAGCAAAAGCTTTACTCCTGGTGGTTGTGACCTACCTAGCAAAGCTTTACTCCTGGTGTTGTGACTACCTAGCATAAGCTTACTCCTGGTGGTTGTGCCCCAACTAGCTAAGCTTTACTCTGGTGGTTGTGACCTAACTAGCATAAGCTTTACTCCTGGTGGTTGTGACCTACCTAACATAAGCTTTACTCCTGGTGTGTGTGCCCTACCTAGCATAAGCTTTACTCCTGGTGGTTGTGACCTAACTAGCATAAGCTTTACTCCTGGTGGTTGTGACCTGCCTAGCATAAGCTTTACTCCTGGTGGTTGTGACCTGCCTAGCATAAGCTTTACTCCTGGTGGTTGTGACCTACCTAGCATAAGCTTTACTCCTGGTGGTTGTGACCCAACTAGCATAAGCTTTACTCCTGGTGGTTGTGACCTACCTAACATAAGCTTTACTCCTGGTGTGTGTGCCCTACCTAGCATAAGCTTTACTCCTGGTGGTTGTGACCTTACTAGCATAAGCTTTACTCCTGGTGGTTGTGACCTACCTAGCATAAGCTTTACTCCTGGTGGTTGTGACCTGCCTAGCATAAGCTTTACTCCTGGTGGTTGTGACCTAACTAGCATAAGCTTTACTCCTGGTGGTTGTGACCTAACTAGCATAAGCTTTACTCCTGGTGGTTGTGACCTACCTAGCATAAGCTTTACTCCTGGTGGTTGTGACCTAACTAGCATAAGCTTTACTCCTGGTGGTTGTGACCTACCTAGCATAAGCTTTACTCCTGGTGGTTGTGACCTAACTAGCATAAGCTTTACTCCTGGTGGTTGTGACCTACCTAGCATAAGCTTTACCCCTGGTGGTTGTGACCTAACTAGCATAAGCTTTACCCCTGGTGGTTGTGACCTAACTAGCATAAGCTTTACTCCTGGTGGTTGTGACCTAACTAACATAAGCTTTACTCCTGGTGTTTGTGACCTACATATCATAAGCTTTACTCCTGGTGTTTGTGTCCTACCTAGCATAAGCTTTACTCCTGGTGGTTGTGACCTACCTAGCATAAGCTTTACTCCTGGTGGTTGTGACCTAACTAGCATAAGCTTTACTCCTGGTGGTTGTGACCTACCTAGCATAAGCTTTACTCCTGGTGGTTGTGACCTACATAGCATAAACTTTACTTCTGGTGTGTGTGCCCTACCTAACATAAGCTTTACTCCTGGTGGTTGTGACCTACCTAGCATAAGCTTTACTCCTGGTGGTTGTGACCTACCTAGCATAAGCTTTACTCCTGGTGGTTGTGACCTAACTAACATAAGCTTTACCCCTGGTGGTTGTGACCTAACTAACATAAGCTTTACCCCTGGTGGTTGTGACCTAACTAACATAAGCTTTACTCCTGGTGGTTGTGACCTAACTAATATAAGCTTTACTCCTGGTGTTTGTGACCTACATAGCATAAGCTTTACTCCTGGTGTTTGTGACCTAACTAACATAAGCTTTACTCCTGGTGGTTGTGACCTACCTAGCATAAGCTTTACTCCTGGTGGTTGTGACCTACCTAGCATAAGCTTTACTCCTGGTGGTTGTGACCTACCTAGCATAAGCTTTACTCCTGGTGTGTGTGCCCTACCTTACATAAGCTTTACTCCTGGTGGTTGTGACCTACCTAGCATAAGCTTTACTCCTGGTGGTTGTGACCTACCTAGCATAAGCTTTACTCCGATGTTTGTGCCCTACCTATCATAAATTATGTCGTCTGCAGTATGTGCCCAATCTAACATGAGCTTTGCTATCGCAATATGTGCCCTACCTAGCATGCAATATGTACCCTACCAAGCATGACATTTGATGCATGCTGCCTTTGTCCTACCTAGCAAAAGCTGTGATGCCTGCAGTCTGCATGTCTCCACGCCACCTACAACAAGGCTGATAAAGACAGAAAAACTAAAGGCCTGGTGTTTCCGTTAACATGAAATTTTAAGGAAGAAACAAATTATAACATTTTAGATCAATGTCTACAAAATTATACAATTCAGTACATATGAGACTAGTATTAAATATTATTAGTACTCACCCTTTATTCCTTTGTAACATGAAATTTATTTCGCCCTTTACATTTTAAACCACAAACTATTGATAAGTTTAGCACAGTGCCTGCAGCCTAGAAACATGCGTTTCGATCTTAATGCAGTTTTCATTCACTTTCACTGTAGAAGAAAAAAACAGTGACTTAGTTATTGATCTACAGTTAATAAAATGTGTTCCTTTCATAAAGTCACGTACCATGCTGTAAATTGCCTCATCTAAAGTTCACGTGCGTACGAATACACACTGTCTCCACCCAGTCGAATCAGTGAACTGTACTCTAACGGCGGTACGTTGATTTAGCTATTATTCAATAATTTTGTTCGTTTTTTAACGATATATCTTTTATCATAATTAAGGAAAACTCGTGGGTGGGTGAACGAACGATTATTTTAACGAAATAGATATTTCCCCTTTAATTATTTCGACAGTCGCTTTTTAAATAAAATACATGTACAACCGTTCGAGGTACGGTCCTTACGAACTATTTACAACAGTCAATTTCATTTAATGGACCTCAGCATGTTGCAAGTAGCGTTTAAGCTGGTAGATGACCTAAAACATCACGGTATGTTAAGGAAAATGAAAGGGGAAAAAGCAGTTTTTGTGCAAACGATTTTTTTAGTTTCAAACAGGTATCAGTTTTAAAGTTTGACAAATCTCTAATTGCTTATTGCATGTGGTAGTGTATACATACCACTCGAATACCATTTTAGAAGTGAACAGTTTGATACAAATTATCAAACACCTTATCATTGTACTTATATCATATCAGATATGTATACATTTTATTCAAATTGAATACATTTCAACTAGTCTTTTTTTAAATATTGCTATGTAGTCAAGCGTGAACACAAAGTGTAATACTTGATTGATGCAGCGAAAATGAATGACAATATTCCATCATATCTAATGCAGTATAATTTTGCTAAGAACGTCTTTCTGAAATAAAGAAACTTGAATACTAGTAAACATGTTTGTGCGGTATTACTAAATATCTGTCTCTTCCCCAAGTTGTACAAAATCATAATTATAGAATATAGCATTTTTTAACTGTGTTAAACTGCGTATACCTTAGTTTAAATACATTTTGATGTAAGAAATTTTTTCCAGTCGGGTAAAATGAAATATCCGACAATCCAATTTGAGACTAGACGAAAAGAAGAAAATGTCCACTCAAAATAATTTCTGTAGTACGAGCAGATGGTGTGTTTTGAGTTGCATTGGCAGGGTAACTAATCATCTAACTAATTATAATGGCATATATCAGTATTAGCCAGGATATAGTTTGGTATTAATTGATAATACTCTGGATTGTCGATGGTCAAAGGTGGTCAATCACATTTAAACAACATTTTATGACATTTTTCTTTTTTAGTGTATTCTGTTAGAGATTTATTTAATGAACAAAAAGACCCATTACATAGAGTTACATCCCTACTAGAAATGTATGATTTTTTTTGTGTGTGAAATTTTGTAATTACTCCCCTTTTATCTCGAAGAATTAAAAACGGTGACTATTTCATTTGATTTGTTTTACGTTTGCATTTGATAGATATTGAAATATCTCAATAATATTAACCAAAAGGTAAGTTTTAAAATGGTGTTTAGCTTCCTAATTTAAGGATTTCAAATCTATCGTGCTATCGCAACCAAGATAGGTAAAGGGAGGTAATGTTAAGTTTACAAACCTGCATTTCTAATGAATTTCGGCTAAATATATTTTTGTTAAGGGAGGTAATGTTAAGTTTACAAACCTGCATTTCTAATGAATTTCGGCTGAATATATATTTGTTAATGTTACGAATATTATACAGTAGTTCTTAAATCCATATAATTCCTGCAGCAAAGTATGTTTATTAGATTTATACATAATAAATTATACTAAAGTAAAATATCTCTGTTGGGCAACCAGGATAAGGAAATAAATTTTTAAAAAAAAAACAACAACATGTATTAAACATTCAGTCAACACAAATTAGCGTACATGATCATTTTGCAAATCCATTACTTTATCAAAATGGGATAAACCCCCTTTAATGTTTCAATCATAGTATTTCTTGAAACCCTGTCTCAACTGTTTTAAAACAGGATTTGCCGCCCGTGATGCACAAATATCACTGTGGCCATCAGACCAAATGGTCGAGTTTGGGCCGTCTTAAATAATGCAAAAAATAAAAATTTTTCTGTGACTACGCACCCATCTTTAAAGCGGATAAATGTTTTTATTTGGCGGTTTGAAAAGCAAGTTATTGGGCACTTGTTTGATTTTTTTATCAGAGAAGGTAAGTAAATGTTTGTTCCCATCAACGTTTGTGGTATAGCAGTTTAATTGTGAAAAAGTTGAAAGGGTTAATGTCTATCATAATCATTAATTCAAAACACAGGGTCGTAAAAAAAGTGTTTACAAATATGCGAATTTATAACTGACAATGTACAAATGGGATATCTGAAATCAATGTACTTGCTTGTCAAAAGATTCGTTTTTATAAATTGAATACAACGTTCATTAACTGGTCTGTCAAAAGTAATGATGTGTTTATATATTTATGTGATGGGTAAATATTGAAAAGCAAAGAATACTTGTCCCTATTATTTGGGGGTGGTATAACAAACTTAATAAAGTGCATTCATTTCCATCCGGATAAAAAAGCAAAATGCACACGAGTTGGTAAACGGTAAGTAACGACTTGTTTTGACCACCTTAGTCGAGATATCGTATGAAATGAGACAGCTGGGGTGGTTATTTGTCCCATAGAAGTAACTCAATCTGTCAACGAAATCAGGAAATCTTGTAACATCGTTCCTGTTTTAATATTGGTATCATCCAAGATGACTTTACCGATGTTTACTGTTTAAGACCAATTCTCTGTAAAAACCAAAAAAAGTTGGAAACTCATAGTCACAGATTTCCTTTAAACCGATTTTTTCTTGAAGAGGGTGCAAAATTAAGAAAATCCTGTTTTTCATTTTTTTCAATATATGTCCCAGTTACCATGGAAACGAGGATGCAAATCCCCAACTTGCTGAATTTTCAAAAAAGTAGGGGTGCATGCCTATTTTGTTATCTGGAAAGTACTAGAAAGTGTCCTTTATTTTCGTACTTGCAAATTTTAAAGGCAAATGAACAAGGTTTCATACCAAACTAATATTTCCAAATATTTATTTGATTCTTGTATGATCTAGACTTTTATCTGCAAGAAAAAATATATTTATGGAGCAAAACATATGTTTATATTGTGCTCTACATCTTGAAAAGTGCACAGGTCTCAGCAGAAAAGTATATTTGTTTGTTTAAAGGGAAGATGTTATTTCAAAAAGAAACATAAATCGTAGTGGGTCATTCAGACACATTCTTGTAGATTTGGGCCAAAGTTTATGATTTGGGGCATTTTTCCTATTTTTATTACCTCCCCTTGATGCTCTTCATTTAGGAAATCACAAAGAGCTTATCTAAGTTTACTTCCTGGATTATGCTGAATTCAGATTTCTACTCGGATTTTGCAAATTTTTAGTATATAGATACAATGACAGTCAGAGATTTTATGCTAAATGGGCATGGGATGCTTGGATGTGTCCCTTCAAACCAAGTCCACGTTTAAAATTTGCTGAATAGCGACATTGTTTGGGAAAAATACATCAGTCTGACATCTGTGTGTTTATTTCTATAAGTGAAGTTTGTATCAACTGACTGAAGGATCAGTGTTAAAGGATAACACTACAATGAAAACAGGTGAGTCTCATAATATTTTATGTTTTAATATGACATGTAAAAATTCCAAGCTATGCAAGATAAGTGCTCACTTCCTTCGACAGATTCAAAGACCATACAGAGGTTATTTTCTTAAATATTGGACAGACATTTCTTATTATTTTACCAAGATAAATCTTACACGCATTTTTCCATCATTTTGGGAATACCATGCACCAACACCAGTGGAATGGGAAAATGCTCTCAAGAAATTGTCTAATGTGGAAATTTCCAAATTACCAAAATCTATGTAAAGATATTTTTTGTGTAAATAAGCAACACTATAAATGTTGTTGTAATAACCTAAATATAGATATATACAAATTTCAAAACCATTTTAAAACATCAAACAACCATATAAGGTAACACATTTGGGAATTTCATATTCAGACTTGGGAAGAAACGTACTGTTTTCTTTGGGATTACCTCCTTTTATTGAAAGTAGATTTATAATGGAAAAAGCCCTGATTTTAGTTGTAAATGACCATTAGCATGCTTTTTATGTTATTTGTAAAAAGCAGATAAAGACATATTTTCATTTCAAAATGTATATATTTTTGTAAATTTATTTGTTTTGTTTTTCAGCTGTGAGTTGTTTCTTTTGAAAATGACTGCTTGATGATAAAGTTTCAAACAACTATGAAGTGAGTGGATGTTCTAGAGAGGTAATCATAATTTAGTCATTTGCAACAGTGTATGTGTTTGCCAAAGTACCTGCAGAAATATAGACTTACTGAAGTAAAAACTCACTGAATGCTGAAAAATGAAAACATTTAATTGCATCCATTGCTACACATAAGTCAGCATGTTTTAATCTGCACATGCCTGTTTTACAAATACATATTGAATGTAAATGGTTTGTGTCAAAGTTAATATGTTTTTATATATATTTACACATCAGAGGCCTACATGTATTTAAATAAAGAATAAAGTCCCCCACATGCCCATATTCATACATATACAAGAATAGCTAGTAGGACTTCATATAACTTAAATTGACATACATTTGTATTGTGACTATAAATATTGATAAGTTTTTGAAATTTTAAAATATACCCTTTTTCAGAAAAGGACCCTCTGCACATGTATGAGAAACAGATTTTACTTTTAAAGTGGCCCATATAATGTTGAAAAGGATGAAATCCTGTATCTGTCAAAATGTAACAACAGTAACAACCATTTTAGTTTGATTTGTGTATATTCCAGACTAATTCTTCAAAGAATGAATGATCATCATCATGCTTATATTGGAATAAAAGGAAGGAAGGTATCTACATTTTATTTATAGTTTGTCTTAGTCTCTGATCAGGTCTGATTTCAGATCTTTATAAATGCTTTATTGAATGTTATTTTTTGACAGAATTTTTATGAACTTTGTTTAGAATTTCATGTATCTTAAAATTTAATCAAAGTGTAGCAAAGTCAAAAGTATTTATGTATTTCATTACAATTGTTCCTTTTAAAATCATTTCAAGGAGGGGGAGGTCTATGTGATAAATTATTTTCATTAAAAGAATAAAAGAAAGATGTATATATTATACATTTACTTATACAAAATTTATTAAATGATTGAAATAGTGTATGTAATTTTTATTCATTTACAAATTTGTGAAAGGAAACCCTCCAGCTGGCTTGTAGAAGATCAGTAGTTCTACCAGTAACATGATGTCACAAATATTTTAACTGGAGAGCCCATCCCCATCCCACCACCACCCATAGTCAAATGAAAGACATTCAGATTGTTATTCTCTCACATCTCTATTTTTCAGTGACAGCTACAGTCAGGGTAAAAGTAAATGCAGTCAGAAGACCTCTGATATCACCTGAAGAGCCAGCCTTCTCAAGATTCTGTATCAAATAAAAATAACAAGGACTGCTAAAAAAGACTTTTTATAACTTGCAAATGGCAGCCTGTGACATAACTGTCTGATCCAGGTAGTTTAGTGTTGACAAGATGACATTTCATCTCTATAGTAGAGGACACAAGTTTGAAATGCAGTATGTCATTGTGAAGGCAAAATGTTTATGAAAATAGTGTGTGTGTGTTTCCCAGAGAGGCTGAAAGTGGGGAATCATCATTAGTGTTTTTGGAATAAGTTATGGACATCTGAATAGTAAAAGATCTGTCCCTTTTTTGGATTGCCACAGACCAAAATAATGATTGGTGCCTTTAACATAAATAGAAGAACTCACACTGGACACCCTGAAGATGGAATTACAAGAATGTATGTTGTTTGCATTAATGTTTTTTTTTCAGATTTATGGAAAAACAATTAGAATGTCATTTCTTAAAAATGTTGATAGTTGTTTAACCAAAGGCCCTGTAATTGAAAAATATCTTTATTCTTGACTTTATCATGTTTATATTAAAATAAAAAAAATTTGATACTGTTTGATTACTTTTGCATGTATAACATTAAATTTGTTATATTTAAATTTGATAAAATTTAATGTATTTGAAAAAGATGCACTTGAACATATCTAAATGGAATAAACACATGACAGTCTTTGAATATCTGTAAAAAAGCACATATTTTGCAGTTCTCATCAGATTTGGTTACCAATTTACAGCATAATTATACATGAAGGCTTATTACTCAAACATATGCAGATCTAATTGTATATTTTCTACCATAGATAATTTTATTTCATATAGATTTTTTAAATCTTTAAAAAATACTGGAGAAAATATAGCAAAACAATGGTTGAATTAGTATACTTGATTTTGTGAGACTGTTGAAATATTACAATTCTTTTTCCCTCTTAAGCCTGTATCATAAAATCATATTTTCTGATGAAATTTATTTTTTAAGAATGTTGCAATGCAGATATTAATGAAAATTCATACATTTGTAAAGTTACCTATATTGTGTTAGGTAATAACTTAAGCCCATATATACTAATTGGCCAATGATTAAAGAGAACATCTGAGTTTCTAGCTGACTTTCTGACTAATTTAAGACCTCATTCATGTAACAACATCTATTAATCTTCAGAAATCCAGTAAAATTGTCATCTGTAAAACAGGTTTCATTCTAAGATATACAAGCATATAACATCCTATTTCACCAGCATGTATTTACTTTAATAAATAAAGTAGATTTAGTTGTGTATTTTGATAAATTTTGGAAAAAGCATTAGGAGATATTTCTGCAACTGCAGTTTGTATTAACTGAGTATTTACTGGCACTGGAATGCTCATGATCAGGGTTTTTCTAAATATACTTAGTAAAGTCTTAAATCTACATTATCTATAGCTATCCGTAAAAAGTCTAGCCATTGTCTTGATAGTTTGAAAGAATTAAATACATTTGAGCCG
Source organism: Mercenaria mercenaria (assembly GCF_021730395.1). Taxonomy (NCBI): domain Eukaryota; kingdom Metazoa; phylum Mollusca; class Bivalvia; order Venerida; family Veneridae; genus Mercenaria; species Mercenaria mercenaria. Next base: position 33,751 of record NW_026463828.1, read on the forward strand.
CACCATGAGAAAACCAACATATTGGCTTTGCGACCAGCATAGATCCAGAGCAGCCCGCGCAGTCTGGTCAGGATCCATCCTGTTCGCTTTCAAAGCATATTGCAATTAGAGAAACTGTTAGTGAACAGCATGGATCCTGACCAGACTGCACTGATGCACAGGCTGGTATGGATCAATTCTGGTCGCAAACGCACTATGTTGGTTTTCTCATGGCGCGGCTCATTTAAAGTTGTATCTAGCAAAATATTGACTAAACTGTTCTGTAGATAATTTGATTTAATTTGATTGTTAATGGAAGAATGTGCATCATGATTGTTATTACATAAACATACTGTATTATTTTTAAATATCATGATATTTTTCAGTCTTGGATTACACTGTTATTTGTTCATAATTTTGAAATGTATTTAAAATGTAAATATTAAATCAAATGGCGAAGTAGACATGATTTTGCTTTTACTACTATTTGTTTCCATGGCAACAAAATGATTTCCAAAGGTGAAAGGACACTGTCTTTACACAAACACACATAGATATTTTTATGCCGATTCTTCTCCTTAAATTCCTCGATTTCTCCCTAAATTCTGTGGAGGACTTCTCCCTCAAATTTTGACCTAGGATGATCCCTGTTTTTTAATGCAAAATGAATGTTGTAACCATGGCAACTTGAAAAAAAAATTGGACAGTCATGATTAGTTACCATACAATACCTTAAAGGCCAGTGTCAGTTGGTTATGAGTATTTCCAACTGCTTTGAAACTCAAAATTAGTTTACCCAAAAGAAAGAAAAGTGCATACAAGGTTGTTGAGAACTGACCTTGTGACAATGCTTTAAGTTTCATAGATCATGATTATGGTTGTATCCTTCTTAATTCTGCCCAGAATGTGCTTCAGGTGCGTTAGATGCATTGACAGTTTGCAGATGAACTTTTCTTGTTTCATAGAATACAAAACTGATACAGAAAGTGCTTTAAAAAGGTCTGAATTATAATTTTCTTGTACGTTACCATGGTAACGGAACATTCTCCTTAATTTCTAGACAAAGTGTTGGACAGTATAACTTTGAAAAATTATTTTACATGAAATACTTATGTTTTGCAACAATTCTGTATCTGGCAATGTAATATTATTTCAGGTTATTCTGTAATTTAGGCATAAATGAGTTTGCTGAAAACTCATTTTTTGTCAATTTTCAAATTTCTGTAAAAAGCTCAAATATGAATGACCCACTAAAATTCCTCCTTAAATTGAAATGGGTATCATAGCTCTGCTGAATCCATACAAGTATTATATTCAGATGCGTGCACTTTATTTTCTATTAGAAGTTGAAAAATATACATGCAGACCAATTTTTAAAGATAATGTAAAATCTTAAAAGGGGGTATTTATAAAATTGTTGCTTCTAAAACTGTGAATATGTTGGAAGACAATATTTGTTTTCAATAATTACTTCAGGTATGTATTTCAGGCAAATATGAAAATTAGTGCTCTATTGCAGACATAGAGACCACTATGTGTAAAGAAAATTGTAACATTTTAGTAAAATTTGACTCTCAGAAATTGCCATTTTTCGCAAAAAGTATAATGTTCCCGTTTCCATGGTAACCAGAGCTGATTCATATCTTTTCCCCCTTGATTCTTCATATATGGCTTGAATACTAAAAAGGGTGCAAATATGAAGTAATTCTGAGACTATGAGTTTCCGACCCCTTCTTTAATTTTTTGGTTCTTACAGAGAATTGGTCTTAAACTGCGCTTTTGCTTAGAAATCTTTAGATGGACAATACTGTGTGAAGCTGTCTGAAACGGCTATTTGTAAGTTTAAATCTCATCCGTCGGAAGTTCTGTTATAATTATGTAATATGGCAGTATATTTAAATGAAAATGTAGAATGATGATAATATTCTGCCTACGATAACATCAGACACTGTGACAGACTGGCGATGCCTACGATAACACCAGACTCTGTGATAGACTGGCGATGCCTACGATAACACCAGACTCTGTGATAAGCTGGCGATGCCTACGATAACACCAGACACTGTGATAGACTGGCGATGCCTACGATAACACCAGACTCTGTGATAAGCTGGCGATGCCTACGATAACACCCGACACTGTGATAGACTGGCGATGCCTACGATAACACCAGACTCTGTGATAAGCTGGCGATACCTACGATAACACCAGACACTGTGATAAGCTGGCGATGCCTACGATAACACCAGACTCTGTGATAGACTGGCGATGCCTACGATAACACCAGACTCTGTGATAAGCTGGCGATGCCTACGATAACACCAGACACTGTGATAGACTGGCGATGCCTACGATAACACCAGACTCTGTGATAAGCTGGCGATACCTACGATAACACTAGACTCTGTGATAAACTGGCGATGCGCCTCGTCTATATAGGTGCCACGAAACTTGGTCTTAAATAACACATCTTATCAGACTATACAGTAGTAAATAAATTTACTAGATCTATATGTTCTATATAAAATTTACAATTTTCTGAGAGCTGTAACACATAGCATGGTCCTTTTTAAAAAAGAATTACTAGCCTTATGTTCTTAAATGTATTTTCTAAGAGAGACTTTTTTGTCTGACAGGACTTAGAAGAAGGCGGGTCGACAATGTGCAGCACTTACAAGGCAACATCAGTTAGTAGTCTCAATGTCTTAGGTATAAATTACATTAAAATTTGCCTTCTGTCATTAGCATAAACAGAGTTACATAAGTGTATTAAGGTATTGGACCCCTAATAGTAATGTTTAAAAACTTGCATTTGCTTGATATATTCTTAAAGTTGACCATGTTTCACACTGTGTTGCAGATTTTAAACAACTTTTACCGTGTCGTTTTTTGTAAATTTTGTATGCTGTATGGTATTTCCTCAAGCTCAAGTAGAGGCATATTTCATTTTGATGGCTACTATTAAAACGTTTGCAAAAATTCATTGCAGCATTAATTTTGTTTATAAAAGAAACAACAGACTATTGTTAAACAATTATAAAACACAAAATACTAAAATATTTAATATTTTATTTACTAATGTAAACATCATTTTTTCTAGGGTGCCTCAAGTAAACAGATTTAATGAGACAGCATTCTAACTCCAACATTGAAAAATTAAGGTCGAATCCTGTGGGTCTGTTTTAAATTTTGCTCACTTCATTTAAAAGTAACCTTGGGGCACAGGTAAAACCTACCTGCATTTCTTTCACAATATGTAATGTAAAGAATGAAGTCAAAATAGAGAAGTTTTACCGCACGTAACTCAGGATTTTGAAAGATGTCTAACTCTACCCCTCCTGATTCAGAAGTAAATTCACTTTGAACAGCAAGAACTGGGTTATAAAATGAAAATTTTACACTTTTGTACAAAACATCCATAATAAGTCTTGAAAGAAGTAAAAACTTACCGGAAAAAAGGAAAATATGGAAAAAAATAGCTCTCAGTGGGGCTTGAACCTACGCATCCCCTGAAAATAGCAGTCAAAGTAGGTTTATATTAGGAACTGAATACTCTTCAAAAAGTAGGTACTCTATTACGGGTCCAATACCTTAATACGGTTACGTAACAAGTACAAAACTCTACAATCAACCGAGGCTACGAAGTCAAAGGGACGAGCCAACATTAGATATGACTCACCTAATTGTATTGTTGCACCAGCATGTTCTGACCGTTTTGCTCAGAAATCTTTACAAGCAATGTTCTACTGGAAAGTTAGTGCAACGGAGTATAACAAGACGAAAGAACCAAGTAAAGTTTTCGTTCATTCTACCAAGCAAGATTCTTTCATGCCAGATTTTATTAAGCCAGATTCTATCAAGCAATATTCTGTTAAGATTACCACGCAAACGCATTTTTTGGTGAAATATCTAATTAATGCGTGGACGTGAATTAGCGCTCTCGCGAGACCGCTAATTTCTAATTTTAACGCTGTCCGAGATGAGGATTTACGGAGATTCACGAAGATTTTCGGAAATAAACTAACCGTCGGCAATTTTTATGTAATGTGTTTCTGCTGTAATTATACGTCATACCAAAGAGCTATAAAAATAAATAGATTGGCAACTTGAAAGGCATATAGAGCAAATCTCGCCAACCTCCCGTGACAAAAAAACGAGATCTCGTTTACCGGAAGTGGCGCTTTTTCCACGCGCCATTTTGTATGCGAAAGCAATTATTCATCGGTAAAATAATTGTGGTTATTCCTCGTGAATAACCATATTTATTTTAGCGAAATAATGTTATATTACAGTCACTTCTTGACGCTTAATTGAGTTCAATTTAAACTGACGACTCCACGTGACAGGTCGGGTATTCTCGGTGCTAACGGAAAGTGCCGATGTTTGTTTTTCATCACATGCACGCGGAATGACGTCACAGCTGCCTCTTTCCGCAAGGTCATAAATGGCCGAACAAGAAAAATCTAACATCAACAAAATATCCAAATTAATCAACGAAATGAGGGGTAGAGGTAGCAAAAAAAGATCGCAGACCCAAAACTCGACAACTCAGAATACTATAGCGAAAAGAAAAAAGGTGGATGAGAGCAGTCAGACCGAAAATGATGTTGAACATGTCAGGCTATGTGACGCCGAGGATTCAGAAAACCCGGGTAATGATATAGATAACATTGTTAACTTTAGATCCCTTCTTTACAATCCAAATAATAATATGGAAAGCTCTGGGTGTGGTGGTGATTTAAGTCCCAATAGGGAACCGGATGTTGCTAATTTAAGCCGGCTCTTGCAACCGGGTCTCGAACCAATGAAGTCTAATTCAGATGACATTGCGATGCACATCCCGCAGTCTATAAAAGACCAAATCTGGCGGGTGAGTACGTTAATCTGGCGCTTCTGCTAAAAGGCGCTTTAGAATTGTCTGAACTGTCGAACGGCCACAGTCTGTACATATCACCAAGTGGCCTCATTGAATCTAGACCTAAAGAGTTCAAAGGTAAAATAACATCCATTGAAAAGTGGACGGATGCCTTTTTAATATATATGAGCATCCTTTTGAAAAAGTCACCCACATTAACCCAAGACTTAATTAAATATATGTCAATTATAAGGGAGGCTTCAGTACAATTACAGGGCTTTGCATGGGTAACATACGATGAGCAGTTTCGACTGCGACAGGCACATTGTCCAGCATCTTGGGCGTCTATAAATCAAGAGTTATGGCTTCGTTGTATGTCGTTGGCTGGAAATGTATCTAGCACGCAAAAGGTAAACACGTGCAATGCATATAACAGGGGACATTGTACTTATAACAATTGTCGCTTTGCACACTCTTGTTCGTCGTGTGGCGCCCAACATCCAAAATATTTGTGTTGGAAACCATCAAGTAATCCTCCTCCAGTAGCAGGTAATTCCAATATCTCAGCCCCTAGGGGAAAGGTGCCTAATTTTCGTGGCTCATTCAGTGCGCCCAGAGGCAAAGCCCCATCCATCCGACCATTTCATAGGAATTTCCAGAATGAATACAAACGTGTCTGAAATCTGTAAATCACAAGTCAATCTAACTGTATTGTACCGTGAGTTAAGCTTTTACACACATAGTGATAAACAAATATTGCAAAAAGGCTTTACCGACGGCTTTTCATTGAACTACAGTGGTCCTAGAGTTTTCATCGAATCGAAAAACTTGAAATCTGCCTTAGATGACGCTGAATTATCAAATAAAAACTTGAAAAAGAACTAAAAGAAGGTAGAGTGGCCGGTCCTTTTGATATCTCTACTTTACCAGTGCATAATTTAAGGGTGTCGCCAATTGGACTCGTCCCCAAGAAAAATAGACAATTTAGAATGATCCATCACTTATCGCATCCAAAGGGCAACTCATTGAATGACTTTATAGACCGAAGCTCTGTTCAGTTCAGTATACTAGCTTTGACGAGCAATACACATGTTGCAAGATCTCGGTCGCGGATGCTATCTATTCAAATTGGATATAAAAAATGCTTTCAGGTTACTTCCGGTGCACCCGGACGACTTTGATCAGCTCGGTTTCAAGTTCTTCGATTCCTACTTTATAGATAAATGTTTACCTTTCGTTGCAGTATATCATGTAATCTTTTCGAAAAATTCGCAGTTTTTCTTGAGTTTTGCATAAAGCGGCGGCTGACAAATTCTGAAAAGATTCTTCACTATTTAGACGATTTTTTAGGAGGCCACAATTGTTTTAAAACATGCGCAGATTTGCTCAAACTTTGTAACAACGTATTAGCAGAACTTCAGGTGCCAGTTGCGTCTGAAAAGACAGTTGGTCCCGTTCAAGTGCTGACTTTCCTCGGTTTAGAGCTTGATTCACAGGAAATGGTTGTCCGTATGCCGCGAGACAAAATCATAGACTTAATAGGCAAAATATCCGCCATGCTATCAAAAGAAAAAACTACCTTAAAAGCTATGCAAAGCCTTATAGGCAGTCTCAATTTTGCTTGTAGGGTAATTCGCCCAGGTAGACCTTTTTGTCGTCGGCTTATAAACGCTACTTGTGGTTTAACAAAATCATATCATCACATTCGTGTGAATGGAGGCATAAAATTAGATTTGCAGATGTGGTTAAAATTCTTTAGTAGCTATAATGGCATATCAGTGTCTACGACCGCCACTGGTCTTCCAACGAGGCTGTCCAGCTCTTCACTGACAGTGCAGGGGGGTTCGGTTTTGGTGCCTATTTTCAGGGTCATTGGTGTATGGCAAGTGGCCACAGGAATGGGAACAGGAAAACATTACAAGGGATATAACTGTGTTGGAGCTATTTCCCATCCTCGTCGCACTACATATTTGGGGCGATAAGTTAACCTGTAAAAAAATTGTTTTTAACTGTGACAACGCCGCAGTTGTCCAAATCCTAAATTCCTTTTCATCAAAATCTGAACGCGTTATGACCCTTGTACGATGTATTACAATGCGCTGCTTGAAGTATAACATGCTCGTAAAAGCCTCTCATGTCCCTGGCGCAAAAAAATGACATATGTGACTCATTCTCTCGTTTTCAGTGGGAACGATTCCGAACTCTGGCCCCAGAAGCGGATTCCGAACAGTGTCCAATGCCAAGCCATCTTTGGGAAGTATTCAGGCAAGAGTCGCACTTTTACTAAAAGAAAGCCTCGCAAAGAACACCATTAAAACATACCAAACCGCTATTTCAGTCTTTCAAAATTCTGTAAGCAGTACTCTTTAAGTTGCCAACTGCCATATGAAACCAAGCACGTGGCCTTATTCATTTCATATTGTTTCGAGCTCGGGTGCACGCCAGCCACTACTAAGACCTACGTTTCTGGGGTAGGCTTCTTTCACAAAGTCTTCGGTTTTCACGATCCAACTAACTCTTTTTATAGTTGGAAAGCTGTTGGAAGGGATGTCGCAGGTCAAAGGCTAACCCTGATTCGAGATCACCTATTACTCTTGGAATTCTTAAAAAAAATTTGGCAAGCATTCCGTACGTCTGTAGTACTGAATATGAAAACGTATTATTCTATACCAGTTTTGTTACTGGCTTATTTTGGTTTGTTTAGGGTAGGGGAATTAGTTTATTCTACGGAAAGCTACAAACATCGTCCTTTGCGCTTGAGTGACGTCAGTTTCAGAGATTGCTATAAATCGGTAATAATAAGTGTTCGCAGTCTAAAACAAACCAGTCTGGTCCACCAAATATCTTAATAATTCCAGCTGAAAATGGAGGTTATTGTCCAGTCCGGGCTTTACTTCGGTACAGCAAATTTCGTCCCTCTGTCGAAGGTCAACTTTTGGTGCACGAGGACGGCAAGCCCCTTACTAGATATCAATTTACCGCAGTCTTGAGTAAATGCATTAGGCACGCAGGCCTGTATAGCGGTCACTATACATCGCACTCATTTCGCATAGGCAGAGCAACTCAATTAGCTGTCGATGGTGTGAAAATGGCAACATTCAGAAGCTGGGGCGTTGGAGGTCTTACGCATACAGATCTTACATAAGAATACAATAATAATAACAGAGATGGCAGCGTCAATAACGACTATAATGATAATGCCGTTGTTGTTGTTATTGATGATGATAATAATAATTGGGATAATGATTAGTAAGCCAGCAATCAAATAGTCGAATCAGATTTATGCAAATATCAAATTTTGGCCTAATTTAAAATAATAATTTAATAATAATAATAATAATAATTATAAACCCGGTCATACAATGATCTAACTGCAGCCGAAACGGTACCTCAGTAGGTCATGTAATCTTAAGCTTGATCAGTTTGCATATATGGGCTAAATCAGTACAATACTATTTTAATTCTAAATTTATATCGTCAACAGATATATGGATCCTGTCTGATTCGATTCTTTACTGGGCCGGCAAAAGAGCAAATGTTATGGGCCAGCCGAACTTGAGCTTACCAAACAATACATCTATCGGATGGTTTGGGGTTAGGGGCCTTAAATGGATAGACTTTCACAGGCAGCTGCAACGGAGAATGTTACAAAACACAAGCCCGAGGGTAATAGTTATTCATCTCGGTGGCAACGATCTTACATCGATCAGTATTTGTAGCTTAATTAGAAAAGTGTCCGAAAGTATTCGGTATTTATTCCAGACATTTCCTGACGCTGTTATTGTTTGGCTAGATATTTTCCAAAGTGTAACCGTATTATGCTACTTGAATGAACTCTAGTAAAATTCCACTACATCACGCTCTGCTGCACTGGTCAGCATTTTCTAGATATTGTTGATTTCCCGCCTATATGCTTCAGTCCATCTATTAAAGTTGCAGTGAAAACACACTTGTGTTCTTAGCTTCTTTATCCCCACATTTGTGGTACATGGATCATACAGAACGGTATTATTATTATAATACCAACAACACTAAAACATTACATGGTGTCAGAATAAAAACGGATTATTTATCAAAGCTATTGGATTAAGTGTTCTTATCACATTTGTGAAAATGGAAGGCATACCGTCTCCACAGATTAACTAGAACAGTTCAAACTTGCCAGATGAATGGCAGAAATTTGAAACGCACGCCAAGCTTATCTTCAACGGTCCACTCAGTGAAAAAACGGAGGAACAAAAAGTAAAACTACTTACTTATATGGGTAGGGGACAGAGGAAGAGAAGTGCGCCAAACATGGAAGGACATTAGCGCCGAGGATGAGAAGAAACTAGACACATATTATACGCGTTTCAGGAATTATGTGCAGCCGAAGTTGAATCCAATTTTCGCGCGCTATAAGTTTTACAATGAGTCCCAGGGCTCAGACAACTTTGACACATTCCTAACCAGATTGAGGATTAGAGTAAGGGACTGTCAATTTGACAAACCAGAAGAAATGATACGTGACAGAATTGTGTTCGGTACAAACAGTTCTAAGGCCAGAGAGAAATTAATTAACGAGGGCGACAAGTTAACACTAGACAAAATGATCCAAATTATGCAAAACATGGAGTACTGTCGGGAACAATTACGAACAATTGGTAAAGAAAATGTGGATGCCATCAAACAAAAACGCCCACATCACCGCCATCATCATCATCAACAACAACAACAACAACGACAGGTTGATCGACGGAGAGCGACAACTGCCACAGAAGGAAACTGTACAAATTGCGGACGGAAGAAAAACACACAGAATCACACATGTCCAGCGAAAAATGCAACATGTCACAACTGTGGAAAACTGAATCATTTTGCCAGTGTGTGTAGATCTAAAAACAGAAGTGTTCATAATGTTAGTTCAGCAAATGGATTTAAATCTAGTGACTCAGATACTAAGGATAATAGGGAATTTTTCATTGATACGGTAAATTTTTCCTCACTTACTGAACGTGCATTTGTACAAGTAAATGTTGGCCCCTCCCACACCCCTATCAAATTTAAACTAGACACCGGTAGTGCGGTAGACATCATTCCCTTAAGTCACTTTCCAAGACTTAATATCAAGCACCCTCTTGAGGCCCCTGATAGTCATTTGACCTCTTATACAGGGAATAGGTTACCTGTCTGTGGCATGCTTAACTTGCACATGAGTTACAAAGATAAGAGCTGTCAGTCAAATTGCTATGTAGTAGATAGCAGCACTGTTCCCCTCCTGAGTTTACAAACATCAGTTAACCTTAACCTCATTCAGATAACCTGTTCAGTAGATGCTTCTGTGCCACTTGATAAACATAAGGTTATGTCAGAATATGGGGATTTATTTCAAGGTGTAGGGGCATCCCGGGTGAAAGCAAATTGCACATTAGGCCAGACGCAATTCCTATAATAAACCCGCCCCGTAGAATTCCCGAAGCATTAAGAGATAGGTTAAAGGCCGAACTCCAGCGTATGGAGAAAGAAGGCATCATCACAAAAGTAACGGAACCTACAGATTTCGTTAATTCCCTTGTGATTGTTGAGAAAAAGTCAAGGAAACTGAGGTTATGCCTAGATCCAAAAAACCTCAATGACGCCATAAGGAGACCCCATTACCCTATGCGCACTATTGATGATGTGACATCGCGTTTAACCGACGCAAAATACTTCTCCATACTTGACATAACACACGCATACTGGAGCGTCAAACTTGACGAAAAGTCATCCTTCTTGACAACATTTAGCACGGTATTTGGCCGATACCGCTGGCTAAGACTGCCTTACGGCATCTCTGCATCAAGTGATATCTTCATGCAGAAAATTGACGAAATTTTTGAGGGACTTGAAGGACTTACAGCCATTGTTGACGACATTTTGATCTATGGAAAGTCTCGCGAGGAACATGACGCAAACTTGCGCAAAGCCCTTGAAAAAGCAAAATCAGTGGGTATTAAGTTCAACCCAGACAAATGTGTCATAGGTGTCACTGAAGTGCCATTCTTTGGACATCTAATCACATCGACTGGACTGAAACCAGATCCTTCAAAAATCGAGGCAGTAGTAAACCTCGAAGCACCCAAGACAAAGCAAGAATTAGAGAATGTCCTTGGCATGGCTAATTACTTGCAGAAATTCGCGCCTAACTTAGCCGAGGTTACCAGTCCCATGAGAGCTTTGCTAAAAAAAGACATAGAATTTATGTGGGACGTACCACAGTCGCAGTCATTTGACAAAATGAAGGAAATAATAACAAACAGTCCTGTGCTGGCCTACTTTGATTCCAAAAAGCCAGTGACGCTTGAGTGTGACAGTTCCAAATATGGCTGTGGAGCCGCCATTTTTCAAGATGGCCGACCGGTGGCATTTGCCTCCAAGACATTGACTGAGACCGAATCCCGCTATGCAAACATAGAACGAGAAATGAATGCAATAGTATTTGCATGTACTCGGTTTCATCAATATGTGTATGGCAGAACTGTAACTGTACACAGTGACAATAAGCCCCTGAGTGCAATCATGCAAAAAAATCTGTGTGCATGTCCTCCTAGATTACAAAGGATGCGACTGACACTGAGCAAGTATGACCTTGACGTCAAATTTGTACCAGGTAAAGAAATACCTGTAAGTGACCTGCTTTCAAGACAGCCTCTCAAAGAGAAATTTGAGAATGAAGGTTTTGACCTACATATACACACTGTACTCAAAGGTTTACACATTACTGACCGCAGACTTGAGTCATTGAAACATGACACAAAGAATGATGTAAACATGAACCTACTGAAGCAGGCGATTACTGACGGATGGCCAATCTCCCGCGCAGAATGTAATCCTGCAATTGTGGAATTTTTTAACCACAGAGATGAACTCTCTGTAGCAGACGACCTGATATTCAGAGGCCAAACAATAGTAATTCCCGCCCCTTCAAGACAGCAGCTGATAGAATCAGTTCATCAAGGTCACATGGGTGTGGAAAAAACCTTACGAAGAGCCAAAGACGCACTGTTCTGGCCTGGCATGGCGAAACAAATCACTGACTATGTTTCCCAATGTGCCGTATGTCAAAAACACAGGTATTCAAATGCAAAGGAGCCTTTGATGTCACATGACGTACCAGACAGACCGTGGCAAAATATTGCCGCTGACCTATTCTCCTTTGACAACAAAGACTACATTGTTACTGTAGACTATTACAGTCGATACTTTAAAGTAGACGCTCTCCCAAATACTCAGAGTGTCACTGTAATAAGAAAACTAAAAGTTCATATGGCCAGATACGGCATATGCGACAAACTTGTGACTGACAATGGACCACAATTCTCTGCAGAAGTCTTCTCGGACTTTGCCCAAGAATGGGGCTTTTCACATGTCACATCAAGCCCCATGCATCCTATAAGCAACGGTCTTGCTGAGAAAACAGTATCCATTGTTAAAAGAATATTCAAAAAAGCACAGAAAAGTCGCAGAGACCCCTATCTGTCAATTTTAGAATATAGAAACACACCCCTTGAAGTTGGGTTTTCCCCAAGTCAACTGATAATGGGTAGAAGAACAAAGTCTATTCTGCCTATCACCAATTCCCAACTAAAGCCCAACAGCATAGACCCAAAAATCGTGAAAGACAAAATGCAAGATATAAAACAAAAACAAAAATCTTGCTGTGATAAATCAGCCCAAAAACTGCCCCATCTAAAACTAAATGAGTATGTTCGATTACAGGTCAACAAAATTTGGGAACCAGCAAAAGTTATAGAAATACACAATGACCGTTCTTACACAGTACAAACTAAATCAGGCGGTACATATCGCAGAAATAGGGTCAAACTGAATAAAACTAAGGAAAAATTCCCAGAAATTCAAGAATTTGCGCCTAAAATTCTGGAAGACTCCCCCACAAACAACCCTTTATTGTGCCCCAATGATGGGAATTTTCCGGGACCAGACAATCATGACCAGGTTATGACCCCCGAAGTCAATGATATGCCCCGCCAAAATAACCCCTATATTACACGTTCAGGCAGGGGGTAAAACGGAACAAAAGATACTATAGTGAGAACTGGATGAACAAATGAGAAAACGATTATGCAGAGAACATTCAAAGACTTATATGGAAATAAAATGCAGCAGATAAATTTTGATTATAACTCTTAATAAGACTTGTGCTAAAATTGTTTAAACTGAAATATAGTACCTAATTACTTATTATTATTATTTCATGATTTACCATGTTTATTCAATAATGATATGTTGATAATTTAAACCAATGATAGTGACCTATCAATTATTATCATCATCTGGGAACAATCAATGTACATGCATTTATTAGACACAGGTTCAAAGTTTCTCAACCTTTCAGAGAGAGGGAGATGTAACCGTATTATGCTACTTGAATGAACTCTAGTAAAATTCCACTACATCACGCTCTGCTGCACTGGTCAGCATTTTCTAGATATTGTTGATTTCCCGCCTATATGCTTCAGTCCATCTATTAAAGTTGCAGTGAAAACACACTTGTGTTCTTAGCTTCTTTATCCCCACATTTGTGGTACATGGATCATACAGAACGGTATTATTATTATAATACCAACAACACTAAAACATTACACAAAGGATTTTATGGTCCGGTGCTGAATCTGTCAAAAGTGTCGAGGTTAAACGGAAACGTATAAACTACATCGGTCTTAAACTCGTAAGTGAAAATAATCGAGGAAGACACTTCACAATAGACATAGACCACAAAAACAGCGCTTTATTTAGGCCGGATGGTGTTCACCTTTCAGACACTGGTCTTGATTTAACTCTAGAGGCATTAAAAAGCTTTCTAATACAGTTTGCTCGCTAGAATTTGGCGGAAAAAGAAAAAAATGATTTCTAGAATTTGGCGGAAAAAAAAATAAAATCTATTTTCTTTCTTTTTTGTGGCGGACATTCTAGCTTCACACGTGCTTGTATAAAAAGTAACCCTTACTTTCTTTTCATTTTGAATATACTTTTGTATAACGTATGCTAAAGCCTCCCCCGTTATTACTGCACAGCAAAAATCGAAATTTTACTAGTTCATTGTGTTGCACATGGTATAAGCGCAGTTGTGCATGGTATAAGCACAGTATGGTGTAAGCGCACTATGGTGTTGTGCATGGTATAAGCACAGTCTGGTGTTGCGCCCTGGTATAAGCGCAGTTGTGCATGGTATAAGCACAGTATAGTGTTGCGCACGGTATAAGCGCATTTGTGCATGGTATAAGCACAGTATGGTGTTGCGCATGGTGTAAGCGCAGTAGGGTGTTGTGCATGGTATAAGCACAGTCTGGTGTTGCGCATGGTATAAGCGCAGTTGTGCATGGTATAAGCACAGTCTGGTGTTGCGCACGGTATAAGCGCAGTTGTGCATGCTATAAGCACAGTTTGGTGTTGCGCATGGTATAAGCGCTGTTGTACATGGTATAAGTTTAGTTTATTGCTCGCGCATGATATCTAAGCAGGTTTAGGTGTAATAATTTGTATCACTGTAGCGTCCGATCTAAGGCGCCTTTTAGTCACGCGGTAATTCGGGGAGAGCTTTTATAAATTTAATTTTCCACGGTCTAGGCATTTAACGAGGAAGCACATTTGGAGCTAGAATTTTGCAAAGAAATTTTTGGCAGCATATTAGGTTTTTCACGTAGCGGCCACATTTCTCCACTCTATAGAAACTTTCAGCTGTTCAGGACAAGCGCAAGAACTTTGCTACTTTTTCCAGTGAATGAACTGTTTTTAGGACGTTGATCAGATCGAGCTGTAGCCTATATGGTACCTCAGTGGATCTGACTTTATTAAGACGATTTAACCGCAGCCTTAATGGTACCTCGGTAGATCTATATAAAAGTTTAATTATTGATGAATGGACATTGGTATAATATATGAAGTGAACTTAACATAGTGTTGTTTATTCATTTATAGCAGAATATTTTTACAGTTGGTTCAAAAGCAAAGTAGCAACCAATTATCTGTGTGATTATAGGGTAACTTGTGATCCCGCTGTGTCCGTATTTCCGAGGTAGCATCAGCAATTTGTGATCGCCCTGTGTCCGTATCTCCGCTTTTAAAATCAAATGAGTCTTAAAATAATTATCACCGTATGACCATGCTTCTTTCGATGGCAAAAAAACAACAACACGTGTACTTCGTGTCTTAAGACCATTTGCCGGATATTGCGGCAAATCTTCTCCAATCTGATATCCAAACAATATCATCCTGGGCAGAAAAATGGCTTGTTACATTCAATCCCTCCAAATCAGAAGCCCTTTTAATTTCAAGAAAACGAAACTTTCATCAACATCCTCCTCTTCGAATGTTTAACCAGATTATTCCCGAGGTACTTGAACATAAACATCTTGGTGTTTTCCTGCCAAATGATTGTTGCTGGCATTCTCACATCAACTACATTGTAGAAAAGGCATGGAAAAGGGTATATATAATGCGGAAATTGAAATTCTCACTTGACCGTCGCTCCCTTGAAACCATATATATTTCGTTTATAAGGCCAATACTCGAATATGCAGACGTAGTGTGGGGCAATTGTACTAAGTATGAATTGGATCAACTTGACAAAATTTAAAATGAATGTGCTCGCATTGTCTCTGGAGCTACCAAACTTGTTTCCATGGAAAACCTAAAAGAGAAGTACCCTGGGAGTCACTTTCCGACAGACGTTACAAACATCGACTTATCATGTTTTTCAAAATGAAATCTAATCTGACACCAGCATATCTATCCTCTCTAGTTCCTGATTCTGGTGATAACCGCTACAACCTAAGAAACTCTGAAAATATACATGGTGTACCCGCTAGAACAACATTATATTTCAATTCTTTTTTGCCTTCTGATTGGAACCTACTGAGACCAGATATCCGTAATTCTGAAACACTTTCATCATTTAAAAGTAACTTAAATAAAAGCAAGCAGCGCACTCCGGCCTATTATTACACCGGAAACAGGAAACTCCAGGTGCTCCATACACGACTACGAACAAAATGCAGTGCACTGAATCAACATCTTTACCTAAAAAATATTTCTCCCACACCATTGTGCCAGTGTGGACAGATTGAAACTAATTTCCACTTCTTTTTTGAGTGCAGAATTTTTAATCGTTGTCGATACGATCTTCTTGATAATCTGAGGAATTTTGTAATTGACTTGGATACTGTTCTATTTGGAAACCAGGACCTTTCTGATCAGGATAACATGACTATATTCACTCATGTACAGACATATATATCCGAAAGTAAAAGATTCTCTTAGCAACCCTGAGACATGCCAATACCTTGCCTCTTTCTCGTTTCTCTTCTACGTTTGACTTATTCTATCATTCAAAATTCACTTCCACTTTTATGTAAATATTTCTCATCACCATGCATTGTCCTCCCCCCCCCCCTTTTTTTTCTTTTCATTAATAATGATTCATATTTTTTTTCTTACACATTTTAAGACTATATTCCTAGCCCCGTTACAGATTTTAGTTCGATACGCTCATACAGTTATATTTTGTCCGCTAAGGAGAAGAATTCTATAAGACTTGTCTTTCATTCTTATCCTTTCCTGTTTTGCTTTCATCACAGTATCATGACATTTGTATCAATATATGCACTTCATTTTGGGAATAAATATGTTTAAACTAAGACCATTTCACATTAAACTAATTTTGTTTTAGAAGCTAACATGTATTTTAAATGTAGTTTTAAAGGTACAAATTGTAACTCCATGCTCGCCGATGTTTGTTTTTAGTAAGATAACGCCGAATCACGCTCTGACACGAGCTCACGCGAGATTACAGCCAGTTGCCATTCTGTGTATATTTTATACTTCTTTGGTCATACTGATTATGAAATGAACTTTTTTCATTGTTAGCGGGCTAAAGAAAGTACGATTTATTTGAAATTATTTACTTAAGTGTTATACCATAAATCTCTCGAAAATGCGATAATTGGTCAGTGAACGTATGTATTGTCTTCTTGTATTTAATTATAATAATCTGCGTGTTTTATATTCTGTATACTAGTTATAATTGCTGAAATAAAACGAGATTGTCACACATTTTAATCATTGAATCCCCTTTGTCCTACATGCATTGTGTCTTAATACAAACGTTCACACCTTTCCGTAAACGAGCGACTGCAACAACGGACATGCCCGAAGGTGATACGGAAATCGATAACATCTTGATCAAATGAGAAAAAACACAAACTATTAAAAAAAAAAAATTAATACAAGCTTAAATATTTTATTTTGCATAATAATATGAACAATAAACAGGGATATCATACGAACCTTAAAATATTAGCAAGCAGTGTAACTAGTGCAAACTCTCAAGAGTATTTATTTGCAAAAGTTCGAAGAAAACATCATCAAATGGAAATGTACATGAAAATGCTTGGACAAATTAATGCGCGGACATGAATTAACGCACGTGCGATAGCGCTAAAAGCGCTGTTATTAGTACACCGCTAAAATAAGTAAGCCTACAGTAATGAAGTGCTTCTAATCTGGACTCACAAATCATAAAAAAGGATCGATGCAAAAAGCACGAATGTCAGAACTTGACTTATTACACAAAGTAAATCTTTCGTATCGTGGATACTTATGTTCATATAATACCAATTAAATGCGAGTTATATATCAGCAAATGTTAACCGTTTTAAACTTTTGAAAGAGTAAATGTCAAAAGTAAATATAATGAAAACAACCTTATTTACATTTGATTAGTCTATGTTTACAAACATTTCAGACAGATGTTTATGTGGTCCTTATGTCAACAAGCAGGAGTAAGATAATTCTCAGTTAAGATAAGTTTTATTTTAAGTCGGCAAGACATATAACAATACAACATAAGCTCTGACTGAGCTTTTTAACCGACTACTGAAAACAAGTATAAACAACTAGCAACCAATATATAAGAGCTATAAATAAAATATTCTTATTAGTACACAGTTTAAAACAAATTACTGCATGATAGTCTGCGTAATTCATAAATACTAAATACTAAATTATTTAAAACCAGCAGTTTAAATAATTTAAATATGATTATTTAAGATTATTTAAGATTACAGATTATCCTTATCTACACCAATTGTACAAACAAAATGCTAAGAGACAAGACAAATAAAAGAGATGGTTATATATAATTATCGTATAAGAGCTCATTAAAAAAAAAAATAAAATCTTCACCTTTTTTATTTTTATAGTTTCGGTACTATTCGAAGAACGTACATAAGTACAAAAATGATAAAAATGGGTTCGTCGATTTATGAACGCGTGGATTAAACAAGTCAAATAAAAATGGCATAATGGCGGATTCAAACGTTGCTACATTATGTATGTTTGTTATTATTATTGTATGTTTGTTATTGTTGTTCAATGTCGTGTCATTCATATTCTATTGTTATTGTATATGTCGTTATTCTTATTGTATGCTCGATATTCTTATGGTAAAAATCATAAATAACAAAATACTGGAGCCTCCGTTGTTTCATGATATAAGTAAGGAAACGTAAGTCAAACATCTGACTGATAGTCCAAGGTTTGTTGTTGGCTCCCTTAGAATACAAAAATACCGACCATCACGCGAATGCGCTGCAGCCGAAATATACGAACTGCAAACCTTTCGTGAGCTTGAATGTTTTGAGAAGAATAAATGGTATCAAAAATGCTAGAAGTAAGCTTAAATAAAAACGAAATTATAACTTGAATAATGTGGACGAAATATCAAGAGTTGAGTAAGAAGATGATGTACTTGAGGCAACCAGGATCATACCCGTAGTAGTCTAGTTTAAGTCAAAATTCGAAACGCGTAAAGCAGCTGACATTTGTTTTGTTTTTCAGATGAGGCATACATCTAACTTAGTGCCTGGTTCACTTAGATAATTAGTTTTATTTCTTTGACATATCGATGGCATCACGCAGGACGATAATTTGATTCTTTTATGCCGCATTTGTTTACACTGTACTTCATCATCCTCGTTGCCTTTGTAACTAAATTCATACACGAAATAGTGGTGGAGTTCGTTAATATTCTTTTTTTTCACTGCAATTGCATGTGAAGTGAACCCAGTGTTCGGAGGCTCAAACCCACTCAAACCCGGACTTCCATTTTACAATTTGAAAATATTTGGGGTTGAGCAAGACATGTCAGCTTTTCATCTATGGAAAATATGTGTACGCGAAAATAAACAGAAGTCCCACAGGGGTCCGTAACGGAGCAAGATATATGGAGATTTTTGGAACTTCGTTAGATAGTTCTAAAGGCTTTTTGATGACGTTTAAAAGTGTCAATATAAGCCTCAGATGTCAGATATTTCCTTGTTTGAGAACTGCTGACCTAGATATTTCAGCAGTATTTTCAAAATGACTTTTGTTTAGTAAATGTTGATTCTATAGAAGCATGAAACGGTCATCAGACCCTAATACGTTTATTACGCTGTGCATGTGCGGAAAGGATATTAATTGACGAAGGACGATAATTCGCTATTAATCTCGCTCTAGCCGCTGCGTACATACGTATTTTTCTGCGTATTTCTGTTCAAGCGTGCAGTAGCTCCTACCGACATGAAAGTGGGCTGGGCTTATCAGTTCAACGAGTCAGTGTTGTAATGTGAATACTATACTATTTTCTAAAGCGTGAAACTTTTTTTGCAAATTTAGAGTACTGTAGGTAATTATGCATTTATTAGTATAACTAATTAGTTATGATTAGAGGGATGTTTGCAGCAGCAGGGAGGATAGCATATTCATCAGAATTAAATAAACAGAATTTGTATCCCCCCAGTAGGGAGGCATATAGTGATTTCACTGTCCGTCCATTTGTTCGTTAGTCCATCCGTCCGTTACAAACTCGTCTGCTCAATAACTTTTGAATGGATTAATATAATTTTATTGAAATTATTTTTTGTACAAAGGTATATATCCATAAAGTGCAGGTCAAGTTCAATTTTTGCTTCGGTCCTATAATTTGTGACGTAGTTATTTTCGACAAAAATCATTGTCCGCTCAATAACTTTTGAAAGGTTTCATGGATTGAATTTAATTTTGGTACAAAGGTATGTAACCATAAAATGCAGGTCTTCAGCATTGGTCCAATAATTTTTGACGGAAAAATTTGAAAACTTGACAAATATGCCTTTTCCGCTCAATGACTTTTCGGGGGCATTTGTCATCTACTGTGACATGTCTTGTTATACTTTTCTTGAAATATGGAATATCTTTTCACATTATGATATCTTTTTTATATTTTCACTCGTCCTTCGGAGAAGTTTACGAAGCAACTGTTATTAGAAGTATAGCTGTAGCACATTTTTGTTGGTCAACGAATTCAGTATCCCCATTTCTATCATTGTAATTGAAAATGGCGGGAACTTAATTTTTTTATTCATAGTTATTGGGATTTTAACGAGGCACTGATTTCATCAGAATGGAAAATGTCCAATAATCTGCATAATATTCCTGAACAAACTTGACCCAATTCCAAAAGAGAGCACGAATGATGAAAATGATGGCAGTGATAATCAACGTGACAATCAACGAGGTGGAAATTATTTGCAGCTTCATAAAAATCATGTGGGTAATCGTTGTCCACTTTATTTCTTTAAACCCATGTGCGACATCTCAGCGACAATTTAAACGTGGCTTGGACAGGGTGCTAATCCACACCAGCCCAATTCTTCTCCCAGTGGAAAAAGATATATATTTTTTTGAAACTGTTATCTAATGCTGGACCATGGGTCCTTCCAGATAACAGAAGAAAATGCGAGCTTTGGGCCGGGAGGAGGATCTGAGTACTGTTTGGACTGTACGGGAAATAATGCCAGACTGTGTGCTGGATGTAATGAAAGGCCTCTATCCGAATGTTGAAGGACAGCCTTACATGGGACATAAGTGGTTTTAGATATGTACATGCAACAATAACTTGACTTTGTAATGGTAGTGGATTATTGTCTGACATGTAATATTGGATATTGCTGGCAATTATAAAAAAATATATAAAAATGAAAAAGAATAGAGTTGAATGAAAATCATTTGATTGCAATAAATTAGATAAATAAATGCCAGTTTTATAATGAACAACATTCATTTTACTACACTTGGATTAAAAAGAAAAATTCGCTGGGCTGATAATGTATTGCATGCTTACTTGCCGCAGCAGCAGCTTTCTGTTTACATCCCATGACTAGAGTCAGGAGGGGCTATGTCAAACTCAAATGAATCTAGTGATTTAATCAAGGGTTGAAAATGAAAAATAAAATCACCATTTTATAGTGCATGCAAATTTCCTACACTGTGGCAATTTTAAATGTAATCATGAATTCAATAATTATTTCATTTCAATAAAATGTATCAGAGTACAAAAATGTTGCCAAAAATATATATAAAAAAACAAAAACAAACGACCAACGTGCATTTGAAATTAGGCTCCTCCCTCTTCATTTCCTTTTGTACAAATCTGTGGTTTAAAGGAACGACCCTCGTTGCCTAACAGACTTTTCATGGACGGATGGTCTCATTTTGTAACTTTAAGTTCATACGATAAATAGTGGTAGACGGTTCGTGAAATATTCTGGAGTGGTTTTATGACAACAGCGTTTGATGTGAGCCCATTGTTCGGAGGCTACTCCAACTATTAAAATTTATTAATTTTGGGCTAAGAGATCGATCGGTGTAAGTGTTCTAGAATATGTGTGTTTTACAAATAACCAAGAGAGTTTCTTGAATCGGAATACTTTGTGCTCATGAATTTCGATTACCAGTGACGGCAATAAATAAATCTAAATACAGACAAGCAAGGTTGAAATAGTATTCCTGGTTACGCCGTTATTTTGTTGAACGTGGTCTTTTTATTTCATGTAGTTCAACAGAAATACTATGTATGTTTTCTTGCAACGTTTAAAGAGTTTGTATTGCAAAAATAAAGAACCAGAGGGTCATTGACCCTAAAGCGCTCACCTGTGTACAAGGCTTCAAGTGTGTTTGTATAAGTACAGAGTTAGGTTTATCCTATGTAAGCCTATATTATATATATTATATACATGTCACACACACTAGGGCAATAATTTGAACAATTACGGTTTACATTACAAATCTGATATCACACGCCAAATATCAAGGCTCTAGCTATTATTGATTCAGAGAAGAAGACTTTCGAAGTTTCTTATATAAAATCCTATAGCTAGTACATGTCAGACACAGGGGCGTGGCCATTTTTTTTTTTACCTTAGGGCAATAATTTGGACAAGTATGGTAAACATAAAGGGAATCTGACAGTCATGTTTTTTTTTGACGAATCGGAATAATTTGAACAGTCTTGGTAGAGGGTCACACAAGGACCATTTGTGTAAAATTATTCTAAAATCGGGCCAGCAGTTTCACACAAGAAGATTTGTAAAGTTTCCACTATATACATATAGGGAAAAGTGACCACGTCCTCTGGCGGCCATGTTTTTTGACGAATCGGAATAATTTGAACAATCTTGGTACAGGGTCACACAAGGATCATTTGTGTAAAATTATTCTAAAATCGGGCCAGCAGTTTCACACAAGAAGATTTTTAAAGTTTCCATCACGCCCTCTGGTGGCCATGTTTTTTGACGAATCAAAAAAATTTGAACAGTCATGGTAGAGGGTCACACAAGGACCATTTGTGTAAAATTATTCTAAAATCGGGCCAGCAGTTTCACACAAGAAGATTTGTAAAGTTTCCACTATATACATATAGGGAAAAGTGACCACGTCCTCTGGCGGCCATGTTTTTTGACGAATCGGAATAATTTGAACAATCTTGGTACAGGGTCACACAAGGATCATTTGTGTAAAATTATTTTAAAATCGGGCCAGCAGTTTCACACAAGAAGATTTTTAAAGTTTCCACCACGCCCTCTGGCGGCCATGTTTTTTGACGAATCAAAAAAATTTGAACAGTCTTGGTAGAGGGTCACACAAGGACCATTTGTGTAAAATTATTTTAAAATCGGGCCAGCAGTTTCACACAAGAAGATTTTTAAAGTTTCCAAGGCGGCATCAATCAAGCGGAATCATTTGAACAATTTTGGTAGAGGACCATCCAAGGAACATCCATGCCAAGTTTCATCAAAATCCATTCAGTGATTATGGAGGAGATGTCTTTTAAACACAATTGTTGACGACGGACAGACGCACGCACGCACGCACGACGGACGTAATTGAGGAAGGGTAAGATTAGGATTTACGAATTTTGGAAAATCCAGTTTATTTTTAAACATCTATATTTAGATATATATGTATTATGACACTTGAAAGTGGAAAACCAATAATAATTTAATAAATGATCTAAGCCGACTGGAAAATCCCGTTTATTTTTAAACATCTATATTTAGACATACTTATGGAAAGTGGGAAACCAATAATACCATGTAATATATTTAATGAGCGCCATTCGGCATCGTACTCCAAGACAACTGGAAAATCCATTTTATTTTTAAACATCTATATTTACTTATCTATATTTAGACTTGTGGAAACCAGTTAGGGTTATTTTAGACGAGTGCATTCGTTGGCAATTGCAACACATCAGACATCACCAGAGAAGACAGAGCTGAAGGTTTTGAACCACGCTACTTGAAACTGAATCAATTTTTTAGGATTAATCTAGGTGAGTGAGATATAAATTGTACTTGGGAGTGGACGTAAAGTATCTATATAGCGATGCAAATCAGAAAAATATCTATGAAGCAACAATGCAGTGATCACGCCGCAATCTTCTCATCGTCAGTAAAATGAAACGGACCTTTGCATTTCTGTTTTAAATCAATTAATATTCTAAAAAGTTCATTATAAACAGGTGATATACGTACCATTGTATTTAGAGCTTAAATCATTTAAAAGAGGAGAAGTGAATTAAATATTTAATAAAACCCATGTTTCTAAACTTTCGAACACACTAAGGTAATATCATTTTCTAAAGATATGTCTATGTAAAAGTATATTCTCTTGAAACTGTGTCATTAAGTTAACTAGAACGAAAACGAAAGTAAAACAATGTTTCAACACAGTAATTATATCACGCTTTCTTATTTCCCGAAAATAAACGCCCTCATAATGTCGATTAAAGTGACTCGGTTAGTTTAAGCATATTTTATTGCTTAGTAAAAATATATAAGAAATTGGTTTGGCTCACGATTTTTACAACATTTTGGCGACTTGGTTAAATGAAGTCTCTAAAAATTGTATTGTGAAGTAAAGTTTTCATTTTACTTGTACATTGTGTAATACTGAATAAAAACACATTAGTAAAACAATTGATATTGCACCTATATATCAATTGCAGGTTGAGTAAGAATGGCTGCAAATGTACCATATACGTACCTGTACCGAGTATTAAGGACGGACGAAGATGTTCGTTCGGGCGGGATTCGAGCGAAAAGACCCATGGCAAATTACACAATTGAAGAACATGTTGCAAACGGTTCTTACATGTCGACCCAGTTCATATCTACAACGGCGTCTTTGGAGTCTGCTAAAGACTTTGCAAGGAAGAGCTTTGGCTATACGCCTGGATCTCGAAATGTTGCTAGAATTGATACAACCAGACTTGGTCAGAGTGTTCAATATACAGACCTCACTAATTCAACAGTGTTGTACGGACAAATACCAGACGATGAACGAGCACAAAATTTTGCTCGAAAGTTTAATGAAGTGGTCATTACCGGACATATTCCTGCAAATTGCATAGACAGAATATTTAGTGTGTGAAGAGAATACGACCAGTGACAGTATACCAGTGCGTTTTAATCCACGTAATACACCGTTATGAAAAGGATCAATCTTTCTAATTGAGCCCTGGGATTTTTTAGCTTTCGTCTGTTTTATGAAAATGAACATAAATTGGTGTTCCGGTATCATTTTTGATGGATTAAACTTAAATCATAGACGACATTCTAGGCCAGACTTACATAATAGATGTGGAAAGATGTTCAATCTATATTAAGAGCAATACATGTTGTTTTGCCAAACGCCTCGATAATCAATTAACTAGTATAAACGTTTATATAATAATTGGCTAGTATAAACGTGTATGTTATACTTGACTCGTGCTTTAGTTTTTTTTATCTGTTGATGTTTCATTATTTAGAAATTCCTTTTTATTTAAAAATTGAAGACAAGACAATCTTACAATGTTACTTTTTAAGACTATCTAATTTATTTATATATTTATTTTATATTTAGTTGCATTTGTTTCCCATATTTTTAATATGTTATGACATAAAAACAGTTTCTTCTTATATTTCTTTTTATATAAAAATTCCTTTGTAATAGATATGTGTGCTAGAATTTTATTAACTACGAAACACGGGATGTTGTTGTTGTTTGCCATGCTTGTTCATGTGTCCTAAATCACATGGTGCTAATGATGTAATTTATATTTTAATTCCAACATAGCAAAGAAAGCGGTATTTTTCTGATGTATTTTGTTCTATTACTGAGTTTATGTAAGACAGTTAACATATTCTGAAATAAAAAGTTCAAGTTCTGTCATTTTTGTTATTTTTTATGTTTCATGTTTCATGCATTCTATGCATGTAAATTCTTTAATTGTTTTAATTTTAATCTTTATATATATTCTTTTAAATAAAGGATTGGTTAAGATTTTATTTCATTTTATTTTTTTCTCTATCCATTTTAACTTCTTTCAAGAAAAAAATCTTTTGTCTCAGTAAGAACCAGTATATACCCGAAGTCGCATTTGCATTGGCCAGTCTATAGTCAGGAGTCACGCACAGAGGTCACCCCGTCTAAATGTATGCGCGTTGACTTTTCTTTTTGGGGCGGTGCGCAAGCTCCGCCTCCAATGGAATTAAGACGGGAAAATGAAAGCCCGTCACTTCTTAGGCCTAACTAAACTAAAGGAACCAGCGTGGGAGCCATCTGGTCTAGTCGCGTAATGGCTGCCAGGTATTTGAACACTAATTTTTCACTTGGCATGGCAACAGAGGTCTAAATTGAGGCTAGTTTCTGTTTAAATTTCATTGTGGATGTATTGTTGACATTTTGGTAGGGCAAATGGGAGAGGAGGTTGTATTTGGTGAAGTCAAGCTCAATTTTAGTATGAGTAGTACTTCCAGGTCACAGCAGTGTGATTTTGATGTCAGTTTACAGTAAGTAAATGTGACCAGAGAAATCTCTCTTAGAAGATACATGACCCCTACTTTTCTCTTCATTTTATATTAGTTTTATCATAACTCTTTAAAATGAGGTAAGGATTTGTTCTCTGAAATGGGTCTAGCTATGTTTGGTAGTTCTTTGAAAAAGGTCAGTTTTATATAGAATATATAGGGAAAACTATTTAGGCTATTGTGACCTATAAGAAAATGTGAGCAAAAATTGAGATTTGTCCAGATATTGATATAAATGAACTAGTTTGGTCAGATTTTGGTAAAAAATGAGCATTTCATTGAAATTTTGCTGCAAAAATTCATAAAAACCCAAAAAATCACATTTTCACTGTTTTGGGGGTATTTTTTAAAAAAAAATGCAAATTTGCACTCTAAATTATGCCCATCTATACCTTTCAGAGCGGACATTTGGTATATTTCAAAGTGTTAATGTGTAATTTGCTTGCAAATTATGGTAAAGATTTATGAAATAGGGCAAAAACCAGCTCTGGCTAGAAGAACTGGTTAAAAATTATGTCGCGACATCAGTTTTGAAGGAAAATTGGTGCAGGGACCCGCGTTACTGGAAATGCCATAAAACCTGGAAAACTGATTTAATCAAGCTGAAACTTGGTATTTTTCATGCAAATGTGTTACTGGTACTATACAAATAAAATTGAGACTATTACAGAAAAACAGTTTTTCTTATAGGCCTAACTAAACTAAAGGAACCAGCGTGGGAGCCATCTGGTCTAGTCGCGTAATGGCTGCCAGGTATTTGAACACTAATTTTTCACTTGGCATGGCAACAGAGGTCTAAATTGAGGCTAGTTTCTGTTTAAATTTCATTGTGGATGTATTGTTGACATTTTGGTAGGGCAAATGGGAGAGGAGGTTGTATTTGGTGAAGTCAAGCTCAATTTTAGTATGAGTAGTACTTCCAGGTCACAGCAGTGTGATTTTGATGTCAGTTTACAGTAAGTAAATGTGACCAGAGAAATCTCTCTTAGAAGATACATGACCCCTACTTTTCTCTTCATTTTATATTAGTTTTATCATAACTCTTTAAAATGAGGTAAGGATTTGTTCTCTGAAATGGGTCTAGCTATGTTTGGTAGCTCTTTGAAAAAGGTCAGTTTTATATAGAATATATAGGGAAAACTATTTAGGCTATTGTGACCTTCTTAGTGCAAAACGGCAAAGCGCATCCACTTTCTACAGGGCATGACTAGATACCGGAAAGGGCCCTTTCCGTGATATTTGATCGGAAAGGGCATAACATGATCGGAAAGGGCCTGCCATATGTTTATTATTGGAATTGATTTAACTATTTCTTCATATTTCATTATGACATAATAAAAGAAAATAAATTACGAAAAAAAGTTATCAATTTGTTATTTTTAAGGGGTTAACATGATCGGAAAGGGCCTGCTATATGTTTATTATTGGAAATTGTTTATTTATTTATTCATATTTCATTTATCAAATCAAAAAGAGAAGAACATACGAAAAAAAATATAAGAATTTTTGATTTTTAGATGAATTATAGGCAAAATACGCGCCAGTACATAAAGCGCGCTGATCGGAAAGAGCTTAACATGATCGGAAAGGGCCTGTTATATGTTTATTATTGGAAATTATTTATTTTTTTCTTCATATTTTATTTATCAAATCAAAAAGAAAAGAACTTAAGAAAAAAATAACATTTATTTTTATTTTTAAATGAATTATTGACAATATACGCGTCAGTACATAAACTAAATGTATTTTAGTTATATGTTTTAACTCCGTGTAAATTGCACATTGATGAGATGATAATAAATACAGATCTCCCTTAAATATTTATAAAACATGTATTTATTGGAAGTTTAATAATAACAAATATTCTTGCAATATACTTTTAAAGTTTATTGCTCATCGTTCTGTTAAAAGTACCTTATAATTGTTATTAACGAACGGACAGGTTATTCATATGTCACCTATCAATCAACAAGTTGAGTAAACACTGATTGCTACCTGTCAATCAAAATATTTAAAGAAGGTTAGATGTTTTTACGGCTTTTCGTTGACAAAATAATTTGCCATTGAGTAAATGATGCTTTATTCAATAATATAATATATAAACCATAGACTGATTTCAGAAACGCAACATTCGAATAATAATGCTATATTTGGTGACAGTTACGTTACACGCCTAGAAAAGCATACCAGTGGCAATATGCATTTCAAATATAAATGTGCCTTCTATGGTGTATCTGGAATGAACAGTCTCCGGATTTAGTTTGCAAATCCGGAATTTTCGCGAACTCAGCTACCTTTTATCTTTGACTTTTTTGTGATCTTTTGACACCTAACAATAGTTCGGGTCTCATAGAGAAATAATTGGCCATTTCCTTTCAAATATCTCAAACAACGAACTCTTGGGACGGCTTCAAAGTTGGTCCTCCCATGGGAGTATTTTTTTCTCCCGCGGGGTTTTCGCTATCCCATGGGAGGTCCAATCGGAGGTTTCTCCCACTTTAAGAATTGCGGGAGAAATACCCCATTGGGTTTTAACAAAATTTCTGAAATTCATTATTTATCGCTGGTAAGTATTTCTTAGTATTTAATGTTCTGTTGTTTCTATATTAGACCTAAAAATAAGCGTTCTGAAAATCTCCCACTGGAGGTTTTCTCCCACATGTGATACTGGCGAACTCCAGCGGGAGAGTTCACCTGCGGGAGAATTTCTCCTGTTTTGAAAATGGGGTTATTCTTCTGTTTTGAAAATGGGGTTATTCCCCCATTTATTCTTACTTTCATATATAGAATCAGTTATTGGTAGTTTACGCAACAATTTGTACTTGCAACTGATTTTCTTAAAATAACAATAATAATAACAACAACAAGTTAACAGTAATAATAATAATAATAAATAAATAAATAAATAATAATAACAACAACAATGATAATAATAATAACAAGAACTCTAAATGTTTATTTTCGTGTAAAGAAGAGATCTCATCTCAATTAAATGTATGCTAGCTATCTTCTATTAGAGGTAATAAATATGTTAACGCGCACCGAAATAGCCTGCGGGCGGGTTTTACGGCTTCTGCAGGAATTCACCCGTGACGTTTTTCTCTTGTTACCTGTATGGTCAAAATTAAGATTTGCATTAGTGGTCCTTTATGTCAGATTGTTTCTACGCTTTTGCTGAAAACTTTGTGCAGCCGCATCGTTTTATCTAACTGAATTTAGCGGGGTTTTTTGGCAGTCAGCTCTTAATTTTCAGTCTGCTTTTCAAGCTTGAATCTTGTTTCATTCAGGCCTGCTGTTTTTTTTTTTCTTTGCTTTTCCTTTTTTAAAATAGATTAGCTTTGATTTCTATTTTTATATTTTAATATTTTATTTTTACATCAGTATATTGTACTGTTAATGAAAAATACTTTTGTAGTTTGTTTAGTTAGCTTTACATGTTCATTTCCAAAGAAAACTTAATTAAACAGACCTAACATTAACAATTGTATAAAACTAATACTGTACCATAAACATTAATCATTAAATGATTTTCAATGAGCAAATAAGTTACGTTTACGGTATTATTATTCTTTGCTGGCTTAATTTTGATTTCGTACAAATGTGCAGCTGATAGATTAGCTTATTGTGCATTTTTTTTCACCATGTTATAAATATTCGCAATTACATGATATTGCACTTTTAAACGATCAGGCAATGTCCTTGACACATCCTTGAATTTTAATCAATATAAAAATCAGCAAGTGACCAAAATACTGTAACTGAATATATAAAAGATAAATGTTTTCGAAAAATAGTTTTTCTTTGATATTCTTTTACTTCGGTGACCTTACAAACTATAAGATAAAAACAATGAAATAAATATAAATGTCTATTTTTCAAAATTTATTTGTCCGTTTCCGTTTCTAGGTCTACGAGAGGTATATGTCGCAATTAAACTGATTGCTAGTTTTCTTTGTATTATTTTCGGTTTAATCCCGTTTTTCAACATTATTTGATATAAGTAACGACAGGCAAAATATTGTCAATAGGTCAGTGCTCATCAGAGATGGTGCACTGTGACACATTTACGGCAGAAAGCAAACGGCTAACCCATTGATCGAATTACTGACTCAAAATCAACACCTGCCTTATCGGAGCGGCTAAATATGAGAGGGGTGAGCAGCTACATCTACGAAGATACAAATCACACATTAATCAGTAGATCGCATTTATACGGAATTCCGTTAGGGTCATCGCCTTTGAATGTGTTCATCTGAAACGCGATACTCGATAGTACGATGATGAAAACGCGAGATAACGAAACTACGATAACGAAAACGCGACAACACGATGTTAAATACGCGATACTACGATAACGAAAACGTAATAATACGATAGTACGATGATGATAATGTGATATAATGTCGTGTCGCGTTTTTACCATTGCACTGTCGCGTTTTCGTTATCATAGTATCGTTATTTCGCGTTATCATCATCGTACTGTCGCGTTATTACCTTCGTACTGTTGTGTTAACACCATCGTACTGTCGCATAATCATTATGGCATCATCGCCTTCCGGTGCGCATGTGCATGCTCAAAATTACAAGATTAGAAGTTATGCTTTTAGAACTACAGTTCCCGCCCTCAAGATAGGGCGATATGCAGTTTCGAACCCGGGTCCTCATGTATGAAAATCATGATTTTTATTGATGATCTCCACTAGCTACAGGTGCCAGTTAGCCAAAAGCAACATAACTAACTATTTATTTTGTATTGGCAACTAAATAGACATTTACAGAGAATGAATTTAAGGAGGCAAACACCTTCAAAAGGCTTTAAAAATATAATTTGACTGCATTTCTCATTCCTGTAAAATCATGAATAAAATTTCTGATTAAAGGATATTAACTCTATCCCTTTCGGTTGTTAACCGCTTTACTTTTTATTTTGACATGTGAAAACTGAAAATGAAATGCTATGTATTTCTGAAGAAAATCCCCAGACGTTGATGCATTAAAATGAAAATATGTGCCATGCAAACTGAAAAAAAAAATTCTTCGAATATTTGCGATGTTCCGATTTCAGCGTGGTTATGCGTCTTATGGAATTCAACATCGATAACTTGAGTTTTACAAAACATGCATTCGCTTGAATTTTATTTTCAGTGTAGAAATAAAAGCCATCATATTTGTGCCGAAAACTATCATCGACATATTTGTGAAAATATTCATGTTAGATACAAAAAAAAAACTGTCTGATCATGTTACAATATGACATTCTCTTTTGTTGTTATTAATCTTGTACAACATAGAACACTCATAGCGATTGACCTGCAGAGTGTTTGCAAAATAACATATTTGGTTTTACCTGAAAAACGTTATACAACCCGTGAACAAGCAACAGAAATCATTTCGAATTTTAACAGTACTAAATTAGCATGAAAAAATATTACCCAGAACTCTGCTGGGGGAATTCTCCTATGCACATAGGCCACGGAAGGCGATATGATGATGATGACGTGATAGTACGATGGTAATAACGCGACAGTACGATGATGATGATGCGACAGTACGATGATGATAACGCGACAGTGCGATGGTAATAGCGCGACAGTACGATGGTAATAACGCGATAGTACGATGATGATAACGCGACAGTACGATAGTGACGATTGTGATAACGCGACAGTACGATGATGATGACGCGACAATACGATGATGATAACGCAACATTGCGATGGTGATAGCGTGACAGTACGATGGTGATAATGCGATAGTACGATGATGATAACGCGACAATGTGATGGTGGTAACGCGACAGTACGATGGTGATAACGTGATAGTACGGTAATGAAATTGCGAAATCACGATACTACGGTAACGAAAACGCGATCATACGATATTACGATGGTGAAAACGCGACTGTACGATCGTACTATCGCATGATCGTGTTTTCGTCATCGTGTTGTCGTGTTTTCGTTATCGTAGTTTGGTGATTTCGCGTATTCGTTTTCGTACCATCGAGTATCGCGTTTCAGATGAACACATTCAAAGGCGATGGCCATAACGGAATTCCGTACATTTAACGTTTTAATGTCGCTTTTTACGGCTAAGTAATTGTGTGTTCGAAAGCTGTTTTTTTTTCACAAAACACACCAATGGCATGTGTGCGGCTCATTGTTGTGTCCTTATTTTTTAAAATTATGTTAAAAAAAAAAAAAAAATTATGATAATATTGATATGATTCAGATAAATCCTTATTGTACTAGTATTTGGTTTAATCGCCCCAAAATGCTATCGAATACTATGTCTTATATTTATATATATTTTTGATATGTACTTTGAATGTGAATAATGTTTGTTAAGCGAGAGAAAGAAGAAATCCATAGTTTTGTTGGAGAGAAGATTGAAAAATATCATAGCTCCATGTTCTATGTTACTGCTTCGCATTCATCAAAACAGAATATTTGTGCAGCACAAAAAAAACAAACGAGACAAGTCAACGCCGCGAACAACTATTTATTTATTTATTTATTTCATTTACAATAGTATTATTTATCAAGTTAAAATGGGACCGGGTATCAGATGAGCAGATAATTATTTACTATTGATTTAATATAATCTGTTTTCATTTCAACATAATTTATTTCCTTTTCAATCACAGTCGTAACTTAGTTTCTTGAAAGGAATATGAGCCGGAAACTTTAAATACGTCAAAATATTTTATTTCTCTTTAGGTAATTATCTTTCACTTGCGAAGTGACTGTGGGATATTACGTAATGAGCGTTCCTTACCTAGTGATCATACGACACCAGGCCGACTGTGTAGCACCGACCAGTATACGACGTAATAAAATATAACATCACGGCAAATAGAATATTTCGCTTTCTAAATCCTGTCTTATTTACACAACCTTACGTTTATGTTTTCAACGTATTCAGAATTTTTTAAAACATACCAATAAACTAAAGTTTAATTTCGTTACTCCGATAACAAGAAAAACTATATATCATATATCTTAACTTATATAATGCTGGACACGGCTGATTCTGCCTTTGTGACCAGTGTAGATCACGATCAGCCTGCACACCAGTGCAGTTTGATCAAGATCTGCACTGTTCGCAGTTCAGTCAGCGTTCCCTTGTAACAGTGAATAGTACCGTCCAAATTGAAATTGGGACAAGTTTATTATAGCAATTTAGCATAGTAAGGGTAAAACTGTATATTTCAACATTTTGAGAGACTTAAAATTGAGTTGACCTCCTTTTGAATATTGTTACTCTTTTTATGAAAAAATAAGTTCACGGAGTACATAGGGACGGGAGAGTAGAGGTCGAGGGTAGGCAGAGAAGAAACAGTCAGTTACATCGAGTTACCTGAACCAATGCCTACAGAATGTTTGCTTTGCATTTCATGCATTCACATTTACAAACAGAAACTGACTTTCTTTCGGTCAGCTATGTTTTGATATATTTTGTGAATATGTGTTTCATTCTGCAAACTGTTCTCCTTGAATATGGAAATTATTTTTAATAATTCATGATACACAGTGAGTAAATAAATCATAAAAACGGCAACATTACTATTTTACTATTTACTAAAGATATAACATCTCCAAGCGTTTGACGCCGTAAATAATTCCAGAATCCCTTAAAATGTAATATTTACAGCTGTCTCATCAACATTTAGATTGTAGAAAACATAATTAAACGATATTGGTTCAACGCCAATAAAACACAGCTTGATCCGTTATATTATACCACTCCCATTCATTTGCACAAAGTTAAAAGGGTCCTCTATTTCAGCCAATCAGATACAAGGGAGAAAGATAAGTCACACCTACAGGCATGACGTAATATGTAAAATAGACCCTCTTATACTTGTGCGTTGTTTCAACAATAAAAGAATATTCTTTTTGACAGAAATTTTTCGAAATGAGCTTGTTTATTGTCTAGGTTATGTTGTCGGTAAGTAAATTTATATAGAATAATGCGGCAATTATAAATATAAGAATAAACATCAAATATTATGTAATATTCATCCAGAGAATTATTGAAATATTTGAGCGAAATGTGTTTTGGTAGTACCAAGACGAAATTGTCATATTAGAATGGATCAGATATGCAAAATTTGGGAAAATATTAAAAATTAATTTATTATATCAAAATACCCGGAGTAATATTTTGTTGCTCATGTTATGTTGGTATTATTATATCCAGCTTTCCTTAAGGAAAAAAAAAGGAAAGAAAAGAAACAGTTATACGTTTTAACACAAATACTGCGGTCAGATTATTTAAAGATATATACAAGTGTGTCAGAAGTTTATTGCTTTTAAATTGTTTGGATCCTTGCTTATTTTTCTAAAGTCCGTCTGTTATAGAAGTGCTTATTGCGAACATACTTAAGAAGGGAGGGTCGTTATTTAATTTCCGCAAAAATGTAAATTTAACTGGTGTTTCGGTGTCGTTCTTCATTTCGTTCCTTGAATTATAAAAAAGAAACATAAATTAAATGGCAGTTATAACGAACTTTCAAGATGTAAAATCTGATACGTTGTAAAATATATAAAATTTTCCCGTTATTTTTACAAAGACCACCAGAATATACATTGACTAAAATTGTTTCGTGAATTACTTTGCATAAGAGGGACGTTAATATATGCTCTAACGTGCGTTGGGTGTGCTTTTATTATTATTATTATTATTATTCTCAGTCTCAATTCCTACAAGACCAACGTACAAACTCGCGATTTACTATGCAAGTTATATTCACTCTCTAGAAGCTTGTCCCAGGTATTTCGTTCGTATGAGATAACTTCTGAAACTACTCAAATATTTATCATTCTTCAAAATATATGCTATAATATGAGCAAAGAAAATATACAGACATAAATGATAATAAAAGAACAAGAGCGGTAAGAGAGTGTCTGATCGGTGGCAAGATTAGTGAAATAAATTTATTACATAACATTATTGTATTATTTTTATTTAGTAATTTACTGATATACAACGGGTGACTTTAATATCAGGCATATAACGTTCACTGTTCTAAACAGAATGATTTTCGTCTTTACTGCCACAGGACCAAACTTGAATTCTGAAGAGTATGAATTAAAAAAAAAAGTGGAATTTCCCGAAAAATATTAATCAGTAAAGTCTGCAAAAGCAAATAGAATTTGAATTTCGCTCCATGGTATTCAAATATAAAGAAAATATAAAAAATAATATGAATCAAGGCACTGCCTCAATCGGGACTTAAAGGTAGATTTTGTAATAAAAAAATACTGCCCATGCTTGTACTGATGTGCAAGACATTGCGGTTCGGACAAGTTATGTGGACGCTTATTACGCACAAAGAAAAGGCGTATTCTTCCAAAAATCCGAAGTCAGACGCTCTGTGCACATGTCGGGAAGAAACATTTTCTTAATTCCTTCGCTAGTATATCTCATTCGGTATATATCGTATGTTACTGTAGAGGGTTCGATCCCCGGCCACGTCATACCAAAGACGTGAAATGGCACCAGTAGTTCCCTTGCTTGGCGCTCAGCATTAAAGGGAAACTGGCCTCATCTATAACATACCCTCTTGGCGGTGGATTCAATCAGGAATGAGGTGTCGAGAGTGATTAATGTAAGTTGTAGAACTTGCTTTACAATTGACCAAAAATAAATGTATAAACTAAATGCGTATCACGCTGTGTAATCAAATAAAATAAATACAAAAAAAAAATAATAAAAAAAACACGCACACATTTAAAACATGAAAAGAAAATAAGTACGATCGAATTTCAAACATGTTTTTACTTCTTTTCATATTTTACAAGCGTGTTAGCGAAAATATTGCATCTGATGTCAACACTATGAGAAATATTTCCATTTAAGACTGATTAAGAAACAAACAAACATTCCTTATACCGTAACACATAATTAGATAAGAGTCTAAAGAGACTTTAAAACCTAATCTATCATGTGACATAACAATGTAATAAAAATGTCATATTATAGCTCATCTAACACCAGTCCGAATTGCAATGGATCCGTCCAATTAAGCGCATCAGGTCATAAATCCCCCGCTGTCACGACGTAGTGACCTTAAATTGGATTAGTGCGAGAGAACATACAGGCTCTGATTAAGGACTTTATTCAGGTTTGTAGTTTTTAACCGTTTGTTGCATATTTATTATACATGTATTTTGAGAAACTTTAAAAACGAAGCAGAACGGAGAAACAGGGTTAAAAAAGTACAGAACAGACATTGTATTATATTTAACTTTAACATTTACAGTTTATCGTCTGTTGTGCTATTTTTTAACCCGTCAAATGTGATTGCGTTCGATATCTTAATATTCGGCCCAACTTCGGTGCTGTCCGTATGTTTTACGGAAATAAATTTTAGTTAAATGTCTAAATATCATAATAAGTATTGCAAGTGAAACCCATACTCGTCGTTCGTATTTGTGGCTCAGTGGCTAATATGCGGGAAATTGCTGGTTCGAGCCCATTAGCGAGAACATTTTTAATTTTCATTTTTAGCTTTTTATTGATTTATGTTTTAAATTACAAATTGAAATCCACGGGCTTCACGATAAAATGTGTTTCGTACTAATATTTTAACGATCGAAACTGAATCATGAATATAGCTTGTTTTGGGAATAAAATATGTTTAAACCAAGTAAGTAGTCAAAACTATTGCCCGAGCACCATTAGATCAGAAAGAAAGATTCAAATTTTAATGTTGAACTATAGACCGGTCAATAACACAAACTATGCACCGACGATTTATGCAAGGAGTCATGTTGTAATCTATTTGGTTTAAATGTAGTACATAAACAAGAGTGCTTGTAGCAAAAGTACTACCCGACATATTTTATGCGAAAATAATTTGTCTCTAAAACCAGTAAAAAGTGAGCACTCTGAATATGCATACTTACAAATAACCAAAAATATATTGTGAAGAAGGTAGTTAACCGTTGCAGCTCTTGAAATAATGCAGACATTTTACAAATAAATATCTATTATTTTCACAAACATGTTAGCAGGCCCGTGTGCAGGATTTGTTTGCTGGGGGGGGGGGGGGGGGGGGGGGGGGCTGGGGTGGGTTCGGGAGGGCTATCCCCTCCCGATTGTGAAAATTTTTTAATATGGCACATGAATAGATGCATTTTCCTGCTACCTGCTACATCCTCTCATAAAGAAGAGCACCGAAAACAAAGCGGATGAATATGACCTATATTGCGGCTATTTTAGACTTGTCTGGTTCCCGTCGTACTATGTATTTTAGTACGACAGTGAAGGAGGGGCAGGTAAACCAGACTATTTTTACACTCTGACGTCATGAGGGAAAACCCCACTTGGTTTTAATCTGAATTGTCTAAAAATAAATACAAGTCAGTGACTTGTAGCCTGGCGGACTACTTTTTTAATTTTTTTCTTAAAACGACGCCATCTTGTTCTTTCCAATAACTGCAAAAAAACATATCTACGCGATTATTATTATAAACTGGACTTTTATTAGGTTCGTGAGACCATGGTACAAATGCATAGTGTATGCATACCGTATTTGCAATTACTACATAAAAGTTTTTATTACGGAAACGCTTGAGGAAACGGAAAGTGACTCATGTTAGCATTTGTTCAGGATTTTAGCTTTCTGCAATTCAAATTAGGAAGATATTGCATCTGGAATGGAGTGTTATTGAATAAAATCATCGAGGATACGGGTTGCCTATTTGTTCTGTCAAGCGGCGTAATGGCGTGTGTATAAGTCACGTCATTTGTTTGCTTGGTGAAGATTGGTAATTCGGTAAACAACTGAACTTCGGACAAAATTTTGCATGGCAGCAAATCAAAATTATTCAAGAATGTTAAGCAGAACAGAGAGGTCGGGCAAAAAGTTAAACAAGGTTAGCGTTTGTTTATCAGCTCATATTTTGAGTCCTATCAATAAGACCATGTCATATTTTAACATTTTGACGTCTATCTGTTATGTCCGGTCTTATCGGATCGCCATTTATAACATGTAGCCAGAAGTGAACACACATCATGTCGCCTTTATTCTTCAAATTACGAACAACATAACCCAGTCCGAAGTGAAAGAACACAATTTACACCGAAAATAATCCTTTTTTCAACTGCATATGTGAATAATTAGTAAATTACAAAATAAAAGTTACTTTTCATGTTAAGTATAGAGTTGTTTCTTTCAACTGTATGTATCGCTGTGTATCTGTGTTATGGTGTGCAACATTGCCGGTCTATTCCGAATGTTGTGTAAATACAATTTATTTTGAGAATCAATTTTAGACGAAATATTTTCGCTCTAAATCAGTTGGCAAATAGTTCACGTTGTTTTTCGTCTAAGTCGCATCTAAATATATTATTATTATAACCTACTGCATATGCTTGAAAAATGGCGGAATGTGTATTGAAAACTCTACACAATTGGCATACATTGAATATAAGGGTTTTTAAAGGTAAATTTAAACGATATATTACTAGAATATGATAAATAACGGTAGGTTAAACTGTTTAAAGACACTGATTCTGGTATGCCTGGTATGTGGCCTATGGAGATGATAAGGTCTGCGTATTGGCGATAAAGGCTAATACACAAGTTGGGACCATTGGTAGACTTGCTTCTGTTTATCATAATAAGCTACTGTATAGCTACTGTGCAGTAAATAAATTGCAGGTGATATTTCTCACCTTTATAGCAAATCAGTTCTCACCTTTATAACGAGTTTAGAAAGCTTGATTGAATTAGGGCTAAATAAACAAAGTGATAAGATACAACAGTGTTTTATCATATTTTTAATAAAGTAAGTTTTTTAACAATTACATCTCATTATTGCTGTTTTTTATTATCAAAAATATAAAAAATGCATTCAGGCACATAGCTTTTAGAAGTAATAAATTATTGTGTATTTTGAACAATGGTATATCTTTATTGCTGGATTTTATTATATATAAAAGAAAGTTAACATTATTTAGACAACACAAGAGGAATTAAGCATTTTTAATTTATAACATCCTTCTGTCTATATACCTTCTTTATCTATTAAAAATGTAACTGAAGGCTTCTTTATTTTCTAATAAAATCCAGCAATTATCTTTTTTTTTTTTATTTTGTTACTTTTGATAAAAAGATCATAATCATTGAATAAACAAACTTGTAATTTCTCTTATTAAGTTTTGAATAATTATTTTATAGTGAGAAATGCTTTGCTATAAGAGTTATAATTTAATTGGCCAGGACATTACTCAACATGACTGAGCAATCAAAATTAGTATCTTATCAATTAAAATAATTTTGTGTACATGCTGAAAAAAGACTAAAAAAAAAACAACAGCATTTCAATTAATAAAATGCAAAACACAGGAAATAACCAATTTACCTGTAGGCAATAAAATTTATGATTCTCTGACAATAATTAGGCTATATGTCAAGTCTACAGGGGTTTTATGGACCCTTATCAGACTGGACCAGACAGGATCTTGTATATTGGGGATTAAAAAGTCTGGTATTTGGGGGGGGGGGGGGGGGGGTCACTTATATAGGAGATTTTCTTTGCCTTTAAATCTGCGTACATCGTATATTTTACGTTTGAGAAAATGCTACATTCTACATATTAGGGCCCTTTTAGACGTTACAATGCAGATTAAAAATGAAATATAAAATAATGAATGTTGAAGGTAAAATGAGCATGTACATTGGACTACTCTTATTTTATAATATTTTTGATTTATTTCAAAGGCTGTATTCAATAATTTAGCTGTTTGTGTATTCTAGTATTCTACTGTCAATTCTACTTTTAAATTTCTTGTACAGGCGCGCAGCTGCACATAATACTCATAAAGAGGGGTAATGCAGTATAAATAGATAGATAATGGCAGTGTTCGAAATTCGCGGTAGTCTGACAGCCCGTGGCTACCAAATTTCAGCTCGGGCTACTGATTTGCCGCAGGTACAAGCCCGACCAGGCTACCGAATTTTCCTAATTTGTTTAAAAAATCATGCTAATTAAACGAGTACTGCATCCAGCCTGAGAAACGCTTATGGAATTATTGTTGGTTTTGCACTCTCGTGTTGACAATCAAACACAGTGTCAAAGACGTAACCGCAGCGCTAATTGGCTGAATACAATCACCTCTAGCGTAACGGATAATTTGATTAGCTTTCATACTTCTCGCGAAAATCTCACAAGTACCTGCAGTAGGCGGAGCTTAAATTATGCGATCAGCGTGTGTGTAAATGTATATTCAGCACTCGTTATTACATCTTGCAAATTGTCAACAGTCCGAGTTGCAGTAATTGGCGAGTGCGGATCCTAAAAAGTTGGGCGTAACAGTTTAGATTTTGTTTTGGCAAGGAGTGTTATGTCCGATGCATGCTTTTGGACTCTGACGATGCTGATCTGGACTGGAGTATTTAGAGTTAAAATTTTTCAAAAACATGGCAGACATGTACTGTATGTCTTTTTTATTACTTCAAACATGCATAGAGATGTCTGTAAAACAAAATGTTATATGGTGCAAAAATTATGACATTTTAAGGTATTAAAGTTCGGGCTAGTGAAATTGGTGTCGGGCTTGGAAAATTTCCAATCTGGTAGCCCGAACAGGCTAGTGGATTCAAATCTGAATTTCGTACACTGTAACGGTTTGACGTATTAATCTTCAGATTTTTATGCAAGGTAGCAGGGGTGGCAAAATCTGATTTTGACTTGTTTGTCCTTTTTGTCAGTTGCTATTTTGTACTTGTCCGTATAGTAGTTACATGTATATAGTAAATTCTAGTCAAATTAGACTCGTCCATACAAGCTTTGGGTCAACCTGGGCAATACGGACAATTGAATTTGCCACCCCTGGGTAGTCGAATGTATTTGATGATGATCATGAACGAGCATTAAATTACATCGTCAAAGGTAGTTGTTCTTTGAAAGTCAACAGGTGTACGGCTCCAGTCGCATTCGGTTTAATAATATTACAAAACGCACATTTTTACAAATTGATATCCAATCAATTGGACCTCATTCTATTAGTGTACAATGAAAAACGATATTCTTGTTTCGTTATTCAAATATCTTTTGAAACTGAATAACCATTTTAAATGTCGTATGATTTAAATAGCGCTGTAGATGCCCTCAGCTTTTAGGACACCATTAGTTATTTTACACTAACAACTTCTTTCCATAATTTAAATGGCATTTATTTCACAATCTGAACAGTTATCACGCAGAAATTTTCACACTTTTGAGCAAGTCTCAATGAAACTTAGTCAGAATGTTACCCTTAATAAAACTTTTGATGAGTTCTTGATTGGGTCATCTTAGCTCTAAAACTAGTTCACCAGGTCAAATCAAAGGGAAAGCTTGTAAACACTCTAGAGGTCAAATGTTTGGCCCAGTCTTAATGAAACTTGGTCAGAATGGAACCCTCAATAAAATCTTAGAAAAGTTTGACATTGGGTCATCTGGGGTCAAAATCTAAGTCACCAGTTCAAATTAAAGGAAAAGCTTGTTTACACTCCAGAGGTCACAATTTGGGCCCAATCTTAATGAAACTTGGCCGGTATGTTACCCTCAATAAAGTCTTTGACGAGTTTGATATCAGGTTATCTTGGGTAAAAACTAGGTCACCAGTTCAAATTAAAGGAAAAGCTTGTTAACACTGTAGAGGCCACATCTATGACTATATCTTCATGAAACTTGGTCAGAATGTTGATCTTAAAGATCGTAAGGTCCAGTTTGTATCTAGGTCATCTAGAATAAAAAAACTAGATCACCAGGTCAGATCAAAGGAAAAGCTAATTTACACTAAAGAGGCCACATTTATGAAGATATCTTAATGAAACTTAGTCAGAATATTAATTTTGATATTCTTTATGTCAAGTGCAAATTTGGGTGAGGTGGGGTAAAAAACTCGGTCACTAGGTCAAATCAAAGGAAAAGCTTATTGAGGCCACATTTATGACTGTATCTTCACGAAACTTGGTTGGAATGTTAATCTTGGTGATCTTTAGGTCAAGCTCGAACTTGGGTCATATCGGGTCAGAAACTGGGTCACCGGGTCAAATCAAAGGAATAGCTAGTTTACACTTTAGAGACCACATTTATGACCATATCTTAATGAAACTTGGTCAGAATGTTAATTTTGATAATCTTTAGGTCAGTAGCTCAGGGGAGAGATACATGGCCTTCATGGCCCTCTTGTTTATATTTTCTCTGACTCGCTTAATAAATTTAAATTTATATGACAGTAACCTAATATTCTCTATTTATTACATAAATGGCGTTGCCGGAGTGTAATACAGCCATTAAATAAAAACGATACTACACTGTTGTAATAAAGCTTTGACATTGACGTTATTTATTGTATAGGCGACGTCGGTCAAATTGACTTGTTTATATAGCAGAAGAAAGTCGAATATTTGGTGTTTCGATAAGAAAGGCTAACATGTGATAAAAAGAATTCATCTTACATTTGTGACTATCCACGTTGAATTTATTAAACTCTTTGAATATAATTAATAAAATGTGGTGTTTCACATTTTATCATGCAATCTGTCTTATATTTGGCATGAGTGTCATCGTCGGTCAGACGAAGTCTCTTGCGCAAACCACAGGTTCCTATCTCAATATTTGACTTTCATCTAAGAATGTTACAAAAACAGCTGAAATGCACCGCCCCATCAGTACTCTCAGTGCTTTGATTTTCTTTTTGCTAACAGTCAGTTAATTTTCAGCATGTTCTAACGATTTGAAAATACCTGGGCTTTAGCACGACATGTTCGCTTTCATCTACAAAAAATATTTGAACTCGGAATAAACACAAATTCCACAGGGGTTCGTAACTGAGCAAGGGAATATGGAGATTTTAGAACTTCGTCAAATCGTTCAAAATGTCCTTTTTGATGTTGTCTGAAAGTGTCAGTATATGCCTCGGAATTAAGATATTTCCATATTTGAGAACTGCAGACCTAGACATTTCTGAAATATTCAGAATAAATTTCGTGTAATAAATGTTGATTCTACGGAAGCGTGAAAGGGCCATCAGACGCTAAAACGTTTAATTACGTTACGGTCGCGAAAAGGAAAATTATACAGATTTCCTAAAATTTATTTTATAGCTATTTTTGTCTCAATTTAAACGTTTGTTTTCATACATAAGTGTTGAAAAAAAACACTCTTGTTTAGAAAAAAAAGATTTGCCTAACATTGCCGGCACATTTTTATGCAATCTCGCCAGGCATACATATGTTTTTGACAACACAGAAAATTACGTCCGGCGACTTTCAGCTTTTTCCGGAAGTAAAGAAAATGAAAGTGAACAGGTTAAACTTGAAAAAGAAAATGAAGGTCGCATTTGCAAAGGTCTATATTCAGTGGTTACGCGCAGGGGTCACCCCGTCTAAATGTATGCGCGTGGACATCGTTTTTTTTTTCATTTTGCTAATGGGGAGTCAATTTTCAGCACTTTCTAACGATTTGAAAATACCTGGGCTTTCAACTACGAAAAAATATTTGAATTGGAATAAACACATATCTCACAGGGGTTCGTAACGGAGCAAGTGTATAATAGGTTTTTATAAGTTGCGGCCGCGGAAAGGATATAAAACACTTTCAATCGTGCGAAAACTCGATGGGTCTAATTTTCCCATATGCTCAACGAAATGTTTGTGTGTGTGTATGTTTAATATTTATGATAAGAATCTAAGCTATAGCACAAAAGCACTACAGCTGATATTCCACCTATATATCATCTCGCAAGGCATACGTATGTTTTGACAACACATAAAATGACGTCAGACCACCTTCAGTTTTTATGTTAAGGCAGGGTTACAGGTGCCAATCCTGAGAAAAATGTTGAAATTCTACAAGACAGAATGGTGCATTTGAAGTTATTTCAGATAAGAAAATCTGAACAGTTTTGAAATGTATTCACAACTCGCCTGCAACATTGGAGTACAAGGTGAGATCGGGGGCGGTCCTCTTTGAAATGTTTTAACACTACGCATTACAAAGCTGTGCAATTTAAGCGATTTCAGACAAAACTCTGAGCACATCAGAGTAAAATAAACACATTACTCGCCTGCATAATTGGAGTAAACGTAGAGAGTTGGGTTCGGGGTCCTCACCGAGAAATTTTGAAGTTATACAAGACAAAGCTGTGCTTTTAAAATAGAAAAAGTGGTAACTCCACAAGTCGCTCAACACGGCAAAAACGAAAATGTCGGTTTAATTGAGCCTGTTCATGGACGGTAGTGGAAATGCATGCTATCGTCCACGCCCACTAGCCCCAGTTTGACGGGTTGAGCAGAACTCAACATTTACATATGCTATAAGTATTTTAGAGACATCCGCAGATGTGTTCATACGGAGATGCACATGGAACCTTCAACCATACACTAGCGTGTAATTCCATGAAAAGCGGCGTATGGTCCCCATTTAAGATCATGGGTTTGCCCTAAACGAGAAAAGAATGGGCAGAACTAATCAAACCGGAATTTAGAAAGTGGATGTGAGGTTATGGAGCCTGCATATCACAGGAACTGCCAAATGTTTAAAATAACAAGAGGGTAATGATGACCCTATATCGCTCACCTGTTAAACTTGGCCTAGGAATCATCAAGATAAACATTCATACATGTGGCCTCTAGGGTGTTAACAAGCTTTTCCTTTGATTTGACCTGGTGACCTAGTTTTTGACCCCACTTGACCCAGTTTCGAGCTTGTCCTACAGATCATGAAGATAAACATTCTGTGCAAGTTTGTGTCAAATCAAGGCATAAATGAAACCTCTATAAGGCTGA
This sequence comes from Mercenaria mercenaria, assembly GCF_021730395.1. Lineage (NCBI taxonomy): Eukaryota > Metazoa > Mollusca > Bivalvia > Venerida > Veneridae > Mercenaria > Mercenaria mercenaria. Next base: position 78,566 of record NW_026463828.1, read on the forward strand.
AGGGCCAAATTAGAAAATTTTGCCCGTTTTAGGGACAGTAATTCTAGAACTGGTGAAGGAATCTAGCCGCTCTTCGAAAGGAATCGAGATCTTATTGTGACTTAAGTTTTTGGTAAGTGTGGTCAAAATTGAATGTAAAATGTCACTTCTATCGTGTTTACAAGGTAAAAATTAACAAATTTGGGCTCTTTCAGAGGTCAGTCAGCGACCGTAACTCTGGAACCTATGATTGGATCTGACGCATTCATCATAGAATCCAAAATCTTTTGTTGTTTAAGATAATTTGCAAGTTTGTAGCAAATCAAACAATACATGAAGTCTCTATATGACTGCAAAATCCCAAATAGCAAAGTTTGGCCCTTTAAGGGGCAATAACTCTGGAACACATGATGAAATCTGGCCAGGGTCCGAAAGGAACCGAGATATTATGCCAATACAAGTTGTGTGCAAGTTTGATTAAAATTGATTGCAAAAATGTGGTCTCTATCGTGTTCACTAGCCAAAATAGCACATTTTGGCCCTTTAAGGGGCCATAACTCTAGAACCCATGATGGGATCTAGCTAGTTTTCGAAAGGAATCGAAATATTACACAAATATAAGTTGTATGCAAGTTTGATTAAAATCAATTGCAAAATGTGGTCTCTAGCGTGTTCACAGGCCAAAAACAGCAGATTTTGGCCCTTTAAGGGGCCATAACTCTGGAACCATGATGAGATATGCTCAGTTCGAAAGGATTTGTTTGTTTGTTTTAGGTTTAACGCCGTTTTTCAACAGTCTTTTAGTAATGTAACGGCGGGCCGTTAACCTAACCAGTGTTCCTGGACCAGTACAAACCTGTTCTCCACAAGTAACTGCCAACTTTTCCACATGCATCAGCGGTGGAGGACGAATGATTTGAGACACAATGCCTTTTATCAAATCGTCACGGAGAACATACGCCTCGACCAGGGCTCGAACTCGCGACCCTGCGATCCGTAGATCTGCACTCTCCCTATTGAGCTAAGCGGGCATGCTGTTTTCGAAAGGAATCGAGATACCAAAACAAGTGTTGTGCAAGTTTGATAAAAATTGATTGCAAAAAGTAGTCTCTATAATGTTCACAAGCCAAAAATAGCAAATTTTGGACCTTTAAGGGGCCATAACTCTAGAACCCATAATGATATCTGACGAGTTTTTGAACGGAACCTAGATATTATGACAATACAAATTGTGTGTGAGTTTGATTACGGAAGTTTGGTTAAATCGATTGCAAAATATGGTCTCTATCGTGTTCAAAAGAAATTGCGAACGGACGGACGACGGACGAAGGGCGATCACAAAAGCTCACCTTGTCGCTACATGACAGGTGAGCTATAAAGCAGGCACTGTATCCAATATACAATACCCAAAGCTATGAAAACGGGAGTATTGGAAGCATCCAGGCCGAAATGTTCAAGATGAGAAACTAAACAGTACTAATAACACCACATTAAAGTCCTGCTGAACGATCTGAGAAGATCAAAATAGAACAGCCATCTTCGAAAAAATCTGAACAGGTAAGGTTAAAAAGTATGTACTAGTCATATGCATTATTTGAATACAGGTAAAGATGGATTTTCAGTTGGCACATTTTTATACAATCTCACAAGGCATACATATGTTTTTGACAACACATAAAATGACATCAGACCACCTTCAGCTTTTTCCAAAAGTAAAAAAAATGAAAGTTCACGAGCTAAAATTGAAAACGAAAGTCGCATTCGTATTGGTCTACATTCAGGGTTCACTCGCAGAGAATATTGCGCGTGAACTTTCTTTTTTGCGAAGGCGGTCAATTTACAATTTGAAAATATTTAGGGTTGAGCAAGACATGTCAGCTTTTTATCTATGGAAAATATTTGTACGTGTATGAGAACTGATGT
>NW_026463829.1:0-66089 GCF_021730395.1 Mercenaria mercenaria
TAAGTCCGTTTGACTTTCTCGTCTTCCTAAGGCTGACAAAAAATGCTGGCTAGGCTCAAATATTTATCGAATAAAGCACTTGGGTTGGGAGTGTTATTTTTGCAGTTACTTTAGATCATAGTAGACTACTCTGCAGCGTTCACCTCTTGTATTTCTCGACCTTGGAAGTGCGTGGAAGCAAAGATTACTTTGAATGGATAAACTAAATTTTAAGTCTGTACACATTCGAGCATAATTGTCATTACCTTTAGAATGACCCCCGTACATGAAAATACAGCCAACCAAACTATTTGAAAAAAAATTTATACGTTTAAAAGGCTACTTTAAAAATCATATATGCATGTGGTACATGGAACCTATATTTAACACAGTGGCTGGCCTCATAAATTGACCCATGTTTGACATCACGAAGTGGGCAGCCCTCCATATATTGCTATGAACAGCCTACCGAGCTTGACATTAACTGACAGTTTTGCGACGCTTTCTTACTATACCTTTTATTTGCATCTGGCAACCAGTATTGACTCCAGTTATATCGCTATTTTTACGCTTATTTCTCGCTGTCAACCTGGATTGTTGGTTTTGTTAGTATGGATTGTACTTTATTCATTTCCATCGATGTTACCATTCTATTTAGCATATTTATCGTAGATATCAAGCTCCCAAATATACGCGCAATTCCTATGCACATTTGTTTATCCGGACGTGACGTCATATTGGCATTCACGTGCGGCAAACGCTATACTGCGGATCATTGTTTACATTTTTGACAGCTAGTTGTCAGTTGTGTTTCTGTCACTGTACCGGGCAGTTGCCTTTTATAGAAGATAGTGATTTTTACCCAATCTGGTCAGAGTGACCCAATCTGGTCAGAGTGACCCAATCTGGTGCTTGACCGAATCCGGTCTCAACTTATTTTCTTCGAGATCCATGCATATTTGTATCATTGAAATATAAATATAACAATACAAAATATAATAATTATATGAACTGGTTGAATTTTTCAGCTTATACGTTCAGAAATCTTAAAGGTGTCCTATTCGAACACATGTGCCCATCTTAGGTTTTCATGTTGCGACTCTAGGTCAAGACTTACAGCCTGGACTGCAAGCAGCCTTGCCAGCGACACCAGTCATTTATTTGAGGGCAAGCGCAGCATTTGGTGTCAGACGTGGGATCTTAAATTTCTGAATTGCCCTCTGACACCCATCATCAAATTTGGAAATTGTTTTCTGTCCAGGTCAACTCTATATTGTTGTGTAATTTTCAGTTAAATGGGAATATTCTGAACATCTGGAATTGCTTTGGTGTCTTTTGACACAAATCTTGGAAAAGTCTGTCTTACAGGTTATAAGATAGTAAAATAGATAATGACAAAATAGAATAGTATTGTTTATTGAATAAGTGCACATTAATTGCAAAAAATGACTTGTATTGTTCATCAACTGGGTTAGTGACCGCTGTTTGAATCTGATAAAGAAAAATATTAGCTAATTTGAAATATATTTGTCATCACAAACAAATAGTAAGTAAAATTTTACATAGAAGTTTTATATTATAAAACTGTGTTGATAGAAACTTGAAATAAAACGGATGACTGTAGACATATTTATGTGTTTGGTGGTTCATCCACAGAAAATAAATGACTTATCTAAAGAGAATGAAAATGGCGAAAAAATATCTAGAACTCAGAAAATGCACAGCTAGGTTTTAGCACAGAGAATACTTCTGTTAATTTGAACTGGGATAATACACGAAACCGAAATGTTGATCGTAGTGATTCTAGAATCCGCGACTTAGAAAGTTACATTGACAATCAAATGTCGCAAAGTCTTGATAAAATTTATGGTTTGGGACAAACTACTTAAGGTGTAAACACACAATTACAAAAGCAAATGAATACGGATGAAAATGAAGTTCACATTGTGAAATCAAAATTTACTCAAATTGAGAATCCTGATCACGAGATACAATTCAATTACAATGTTCAAAGAAACGATCGACCAAACACAACCCGGCCCGATACCATGTCTTATAACAGACGTCTTGGCAAAATCTTAAAATGAAACAAAAAAAGCATACAGTGGTGATGAAGACTTGGACGATTTCCTGACTCAGTTTGAAATTACTTCAGAAATTAATGGTTGGAGATATACTAAAAAATCTTTGTATTTGACCAGTTGTTTGACTGGTGGGGCGCGATCTTTATTACGCGAGATGAACGAACGTGAGAGACGCGACTATGAATCATTACTAGAAAAGCTTAAAGCTCGCTTCGGATCAGAAAATAAGGCTGAAGTTTTCCGTACCCAACTAAAATCCCGTACCCTACCCGTGGAAAAAAGGAGATAATCCCTGAATTGGCGCATTCAGTCAGAAAAATGACACGGCAAGCTTATCCAACGGTAAGTCAAGATGTGGTAGAGGCTTTAGCGTTACATAATTTCACTGAAACCACAGAACAGTAATTCTGAAAGTGAACGCAAAATAGCCACATTCAGGGCTCTTACCAGTACCGACCGCAAAATGATAACAGACAGGGTTCATACCAGAACCAATCGCAGACTCGAGGTGGGTTTCGATCCCATGGGAATAATAGGCGTAATGACAGAATGCATGATAGATCACACAATGTTAACTGGGGACCAAATTACAACGCAATGCTTTCACAACGCGGCGGAAATGCTAATTTCCGTGGAAATGTAACACAGACTGGAAACCGTAATTTGCAGGGAAACGGGCAAATGTCAAGCTGGAGGGGTCACGGCTCGACATCTCAAAGGTACCCTAGAAATCAATAACTAATTTGGGATCAGATCATGGATATTTTGTATTTAAAGTACAGATAAGGTAAAAGGTCAATAAAACATATAACAATTTTCTGAAACAGATATCTCTTAAATGAAGTGTCATACTCCTCTTAACTTGTTTTCAGTGCGATTTTAAAAACAACTTTACGAAGCTAACGACAAGAAATAATCTAAAGTATATATTTATTGTAATCTAAACATTTTTATAATTTGATAAGTGACAAAATGATGCGACAGTTACCTGTTTATATTCGGTAAAATAATTGTTAAACCACAAGATTATGCACGGACGTTTGACTTTCTTTAGCATTTAGCAAACACCATTACCTAGTGATTCATATCAGGCGAGAGGTAATAAACTTATAAATTGTGAAGTGTGAACTTCTTAAAATACATGTATCACACACTATCATTTTGTTTAGAAACATGTTTATAATATAACACATTATTAAAATTTATTTAGTAAATACAACGCTTTTATTAATTGCAGTCAATTCAGACTTGGTCCAATCTATCAAATATACATTCTTTGTTTAACATTACTATAAAATACACTAAAAGCTTTACTAATTTTTTACGAATGCATTAAACTGACAATATTATACCTTTTATTTTGTACGTTGTGTTACAGATGAAAACATTCGTCACCCACAATAGCACAATAGTTCAGTCCACTGTTATCATCATCGTATTCAAGATAGGGTTGCAAAATATCTGCATAGATTTTATCAATCCCCAGAACACATATAAATCCTCCTGCAGATAGTTGTTCAATCCGATTTACTTTAATGTGATTAGCTGGTGCAAACACCAGATCAGACAGTTTCCGCAACAACTCCCGCATATGGTCATCTGTGCACGACGAAAACTCAATCCGGACTGTTATTGACACACGCTCTATGTCTAAAAGTAGAAAATTTAAAATTCTCGATCGTTTTGTTTAGATCTATATTTACACTATACTTTAGTAAGGTACAGTGACAACCAGTATTGCTGAGCTTTTGACCAGTAAGCAAAAACAACTAACCATATATATCAAATCTAGAGGCCCAGTGATAATAATAGATGTAACTATGAACAGAATCGTGGCCCAATGGCCCTAGATTCGAAACTGCGATCATCGTATTGGAAGGCTTGTGAATCAGGGCTGGATATAACTTTCATAAAAACTCGGACTTTGATAATTATTTATCAACTTTTAGTGTAGGTTAAGCAATATCTGCTTTTGCGTCAGTGACAAAAGTGGTGAAAAAGTTATTGTCTTACTACCTAACCCGAGTTATCAATTGATCAGTGGTTACCAACGTTATCAGTATACATCGCATCCTTTCTGTACTGGTTGATATAGCAGCTTGAAATAAACAGATCATCGGACTTTGAACACATTCTTTGTCTTCTCAATATATCACTGGATTGTTTATACCAGTTACAAAAAGAAAACAATATCTAACTGATTTGGAGTTCAAGTTCATAGTATTTAAGAAACACTGTGCATATGTACATTTATTAGTGCATTCCTTTTCAAGTAATATGTGGAAGCGAACGAGGCCTACGATATGCCTACGATATATGTATTGAAATTATGACTAGAATCATTTACAAATTTTACCTGTGTCCACGTATTTTGTTTTTCTGTTGTTTGTTTTTATATCTTTGTCTTCTATTGCCAATCTAATAAGGTCTTTTCTACCGACGCTGTACAACATTTCTTTAAGTAATGCCAAATTTGAACTAGAAAGATGCTTTTTCCCGATTAACTCTTGTATGAGCAACGGAAACGTCTGAATATCCATTAACTCTTCGCCAAAGTAATCTAAAACAATACAAATTGATTCATTCATGATTACATATCTACGTGTACTACTAGTATGTCATATTCGGAAAATATTGTAGTAATAACATTTTTAAATACTAAATAGAAAAAGTGGAAACTCCACAGGTCGCTCAACACAACAAAAACGAAAATGTTGCAGGCTCGGTTTGATTGAGCCTGTTCATGGACGGTAGTGGAAATGCATGCTACCGTCCACGCCCTCTGGCCCCGGGTTGAGCAGAATTCAACATTCACACATGTTAAAAGTACAAAAAACAATTTAGAGACATCCGCAGATGTGTTCATACGGCGGTGCACATAGAACCTATAATGCTACACTAGTGTGTAATTTCATGAAAAGCGGCGTATGGTCCCCAATAATGGGTTTGCCCTAAACGAGAAAACAATGAGCAGAACTAAACAAACTAAAATTTAGAAAGGGGATCTGAGGTTATGGAGCCTGCATATCATAGGAGCTGCCAAAAGACAAAATTAAAAAGCAGGCGCCATATAACACTTAGCAGAATATTTTTCATCGATTGAATCTTTCTCTGCAATAGAACACAATTCCTGTGAGCAAATTAGAATACCTTTTATTACTTTTGATTATTAATAGATAGTTAGCTTTAAAACAGAAAAGTTCAACTATTGAACCGAAACAATACAGTATACCGTAATAAACATAAACACCTGTATAGAGACAGACATAATCAGTATTAATCACGATATAATCATTATTTAGAATGACTAAAATGTATGATACCTTTAACACACTGCTTCATAACATCCAGTTCTTCGTCAGATATCATTTCGTTAACTCTTGTACAAAAGTTTCCAAAAGCTTGCTCTTCTGTAGCCGTTCCCTTGTAAATCACAGACATAATTACAGAGTACAGTTGACTATGACACAGAACAATCATTCACATCTTTATTATCACCCTAACTTTAAAATACTGAACACTCTCTTAAATGTACTTGTTTATTTATAGATTTTTAAATATAGTAAATAAATGATATAAATAGATATTAATCGATAACATGTGCAACTGTAACACATAAATCCGTATATGGAAGATTTCGATGGCGTAGGCAGATTAATGTAGGCCTTTTCCAAGAATAACTAGATCCGGTTACTAAATATAACTGAAATAAAGGGGTGTTCAAAATGTATTATAATGTATAAAGTTTTATGGGTTAGTGAAAAGAGAAAAAGACAGACTCATACATGTGTTATCATGATTAACCCTATGGATAAAGGCATATACGAGTATCCTGAAAAACATTTCCATCATTTGTGGATTTCTGAAGCGCAGCGTTTTATTCACTTTTTATTGCACTCTTCCAAAGACATTATCTTTCAAGGTTTGTTGAAGTATTGCTACGACATGTTTCTCTCAGTATTTTTATAAGATACCCATTTATTGCATGTTTCTAAAATTTAGATGAGCAGTGGTAACTTACCTTTAATCCTTGTAAGTATACTTTGTACATCTGGTGCAATAAGATTAAAAAAAGTTGATTCATGATACTCTGCAGATCCTAATTCATTCAAAGTTCTAAAATTGCGACAAGTACTTTTACAATAAATAAGTAACAATGTTTTATGGTGTTTTATTTTTCTGTAGGATCTGGATTGAATCGTGAATTAAGTTATATTACGGGTATTCTCATTCTTGTTATAGCTCGGACAGTTTTTTCCCTGTCATAGTATAAGGCTGTAACGGAAGTTACTTCTCTTGCACCATTATGTTTATGGGGAGCTTTCTGTCGGATTCATATGAAGTTTTTAATGTGGTTATATCTAGGCGTAATTATCTAGCATAAGTACCAGCTCCTATAACTCACATTATGTAGCGGCAACATAGTACATATTCGTATGCTTTATATCAGTGTCACAAAATAATGTTAATAAAAAATATTTGGCACAAGTGTGCGCCATGCTACGAAAATGTCCAAAACCGATGTGTGAATTTCAACCTTCATAACACTCAAAATGTAAATAAAACGATGCCCCTCAATAATATTTTAATAATAGACAGCAGATATCTTCCTCATAGTGACTTGATGTAAGTTCAAAGTCCAGTTTCGCTGCAATGTGTTAGAGGAGGAGGACACTTTAATTAAGACACGAAGGCATTTACTAAATCGTCACGGAAAACAAACGCCTCGCCCGGGGTCGCACTCACGACCCCACGATCCATTGACCTGCGCTCGCACTGATAAGCTGACTGGGCGGGCTGTATGACAGAAGGGAATTTCGTTAGTAGACAAATGCTATGCATATGTTATACAGGTCAATATGATTACACCCTCGTATGTTTCTAGAATATAATAATTTGTTGCAAGCTAAAACTATTATTTGCGCTTGGATTCCTGAATATATAATCTGGCACAACAGAAGCAGTTAAGAATGGAAGCGTACTGGTGCCAGCAGAGAGATTCAAATTTGTCTTACGTACGACTTACTATCTTCTACGTAGGACTAAGTATCTCCTACGTAGTATCTCTTACATAGGAGTTAGCATCTCCTACGTAGAACTTAGTATCTCCTACTTAAGTGTTAGTATCTTCTACGTAGGATTTAGTATCTCTTGCGTAAGACATAATATCTGCTACGTAGGACATACTACCTCCTACGTAGGACTTAGAATATCCGACGTAGGACATAGTATCCTTTACGCAGGACTTAGTTTCTCTTACGTGGGAGATATTAAGTATTACGTAGGATATAGTGGTACTAACACCTACGTTGGAGATACTTCTACGTAGGCGATGCTAAGTCCTACGTAGGAGATACTATGTCCTACGTAGGAGATACTAAGTCATACGTAGGAGATACTAAGTCCTACATAGGTAATAGTACGTCCTACGTAGGAGATACTATGTTCTACGTAGGAGATTCTAAGTCATACGTAAGAAATGCTATGTCCTACCAGGAGATACTAAGTCCTACGTAGGAGATGCTACTCGTCTTACGTAAGACAAATTTAAATATCTCTGCTGGCACCCGGACACTGACATAGTTACGCAATAAGAAGCCTTACACAGAAGAATAAATATGATTTGTTTTCATTGTTAAATCAATATCATAATTTGCCTATGTCCGCCCTATTGTGACAGTACAAGTGAAGTAAACTTATACATATCCATTCTTGTACAGACCTAATAAAAACATACACATAAGGCAAGAGTTGCCATTCTTTGCAAACACATTTTTCAGAAAATATACATTTTTATTTATTTATTTAATTGTTATTTCGAGGACTGAGAAATGAATTATAGACTTTATCTAATGTGTTTTGATATCTCTCTACGCATGTAATACGCAAAAACCAGGTTTTCACTGGAAAGAAATAATTACCGCTATAGAATATTGCTAGATATGCTACCCTTGAAATATAATAATTCCTTTTTCAGGGTTAAGTCATTTAAAAAAACATTACAGCCTTTACGGTCGCGTGTGTAATGCAAATATTTGTTTTAATATTATATATCAGTCATATATAAGATATGTTATGATAGTTTATATACTGAACAGCAAAAGAAACTATCCAGTTTTATAACTGGGTTATTTTTTATTTAAAAACTTTAATTTTAAATCATTCGTGTTTTTCATTTTATTTATTTATTTCAGTCTCTTCCATTTACAAAATACAGGTATATACAAGTATACATCATAGCAATACAAACATATGTAAATGGCCATTCAATTTAGAATTATAAGAGACATATGAAACGGTAAAAATTACAAATCAAACATCAAAAGCAACCAGATTACTTAAAATAGTACAGATTCAAATGTATAAGCGTGTGTGTACATGTGTATTGCATGTGCTTGTGGGTGCGTGTGTGTGTATCTGTCTGCAGGTGTCTGTGTGTATGTGTAACTAGATAAAAAAAACCTTTAATGTGTGTGTGTGTGTGTGCGTGCGTGCGTGCGTGCGTGTGTGTGTGTGTGTGTGTGTGTGTGTGTGTGTGTGATTGAATCTGATGAGGGAAAGTTACCTCAAAGTAAACTGATATGTTAAGTTTGGAAGTCAAATCCATATTTCAATGAACACGTGACTAAGGAACAATAATTAAACATACTGAGTACAATGAAGAATATGTATGCACTTGTATGAAGAAATTGTAGACTTATAAATTAAACTTACATTGACTACAAAATCTACCAGTACAATGGTGGATTTCATAAGAATACCAACTATTATTAATCACAGACAACCCAGTGTGGTTTATATTAAAGTAATTGTTTTGTCTTGTCAAGTAATAAATCCACTCGTTATCTATTCATATTCGAATAAGGCAAATATTCTTATTCTGAAAATGACTCCCTAATTTTTAAATCTATGTTCTAACAATATCACATCATAAAACACTTTATGTTAAAAATGTTAGTAATAGCAGTAAATGACAAAAAGATTACTTTTACATTTTACATTAGTAAACTTTGCACATATATCACACTACTATGTACATACCCATAGATAAAATTGAGCAACAACAGCTAATCAGTCTAACCAGAAACAACTTTAATTTTTAAAATGTGACTAAAAAAACCCCAAAAAAAACAAAAAAAAATCGGCTTTAAAATATTGTTGAGGCTGATTTCGTTAGCAGTTGTTTCTCAAAAGTAGTAAAAAGAAATCACTTATAATAGACAGATATTATTTACAAAGATAAAACTGTCTTCTTTGTAATATTAAAAAGCAGGTTTTGGCTAATACTCTAGTTGAAACATCAGAAGTAAAAAGAATTTTCATTTTATCAGCATTACTCTTCTCCATAAAATTTGGTGCAGAAACTATGGCCTTACTAAAAAGGGTATCTCTGATATCATTGTACATACTACAATCAAGCAAAACATGGCTCTCATTTTCAATTACATTGATGTTATTGACATTAAAAAACTGACAGATCCTTCTTTCTATAGGTAAACCTTCATATCTCCCTGTCTCAATTCGGAGCGGAGCAACTCCACATCTAAATTTACACAGTGCTGATCTATGTGAATTTGGAAGTATCAAAGTGCAATACCTCTCAACACAAAACTCTTTTTTAAAGGTACAGTATGTTCGAAGTTTGTTACTACCTCTACCGGAGTTTCCTTGGACAGCATTAATACTATTATTCCATTCTGTTATGTGACTTTTAAACATAGTTTCTCCAATATGCTTGACAATATTATATTTGGATATTGGTGTAGTGAAATCAGAGTACTGCTCTAAACCGTAATGATTTAAATGTTTTCTAACAAAGTAGAACCAGTTCTTACAGTTCACAGCTTTAGTGTTGGCCCAGAGTGCTATACGCTTATTTAATCGTGAAGAGTTAGTGGTGGAAAGCCGGGCCCAGTAGTTAGTCACTGTCTTCCACTGACGTATAGTTGACGGAACCCAACCCATATCCCCAGAGACTCCAAGATTAGGGGTGTATCGTCCTACTCCAAGAAAGAACCTCATGGCTCTGTTCTGGACTGCAGCGATGCAGGAGAAAGATTTATGCCCCCATACTGCCGCCCCATAGCCAATGACAGGCCAAACCACTGAATCATAAAGTTTGGTAAATACATTATACGGAACTCCGCCAATTAGTTTAACTTTAGCAATGAGTAAGCCTATTGCACGGCTAGCACTTTGAGCCATCATCTTAGCTGTAACACTGAAGTCTAAATGTTCATTCAGTGTTAAACCAAGATACTTATAACTATCAGCATATTCTATAATATTATCTCCACATGTAAAAACATAATTAGATCTAGGAACTGCCTCCGAACGGAAATGAACAATATTGCTTTTACCAACATTTATATACATATCGTTCCTTTTACACCATCATTCAGATTATTTAACAATATTTGTAAATTCTCTTCACTATCAGCCAAAAGAACAATATCATCCGCATAGAGTAAAATACAAACTTTATCTTCATCTAACTGAATACCAATATTTAGCGATTTTAAATACACAGCAAGATCATTAATGAACAGATTAAATATCAAAGGGGATAATATGCATCCCTGCCTTAAACCACAGTTGACATCAAACCACTCTGTTCTGTGTGAGTTGACTCTAACACATGAGAAAACAGATTTATATACTGCCTTTATAGCATGTAACATTTTACCAGATACGCCAATATTTTGTAATCTAAGCCATAACTTCGAACGATTAATATAATCATACGCCTTTTTAAAATCTATGAATGCAGGGTATGTAGACAGTTTACATTTTTTACGAGTTTCTATAATACTAGTTAGTGAGGAAATTTGATCGACAGTTCCTCTTTTCTTTCTAAAGCCATTTTGTTCGTCCACTAACATATTATTTCTCTCCACATAAACTGTCAACCTATCATTAAGTATTCCACAATAAACCTTATAAATAACTGAAGCGAGGGCAATTTCTCGATAAGACATAGGCTCCTTTGGATCTAATGTGATGGACTTAGGGATAGGATTGATTATACATTTGCTCCATAAGGTGGGCACTATACCATTATTAAAACATAAATTGAATAAAACATGTAAAAAGTAAATAGCTGTGTCGTTACGTAAAAACCTTAGAAGGAATGTCATCTATGCCACAAGCCTTTCCATTTTTAGCCTTCAATATTGCCGCCTTAACTTCATTTACAGTAATAAACTCATTAAAGGATTTGGTGTCATCAGACTCAAAACTAAAACTATTATCAAAAGTAGACCCTTGTGTATTATCCTTATTTCTATCAACAAAAAGAGAACTGAATTCATTTCTCCATCTATTTAATACGTCTGAAATGTTTGAAGAAATATCTCCATTATCCAAGACAACTTCTTCTGGAATATGTTTTTTTCTTAGTATGGCTAACTCCTATTTTGCCTATAGATTTCCAAAAGGTACTATGGTCAACATCACATTCCTTTAACAAATTATCTTGCATAGTATACCAATACATTCGCTTTGCCTTCTGTACTTGCCGATCAACCTGTTTACGTATATTAACATATTCTACTTTGAGAACGCTTTTAAGACTTCTGTTTGAACAATTTAACAAATTTCTTTCGGCAATACATAGCTTGGACCACAATTCAGTAAGATCAAGACTCCACAAGGGTTTACCTGGTCTGTGCTTTCTATAGTTACTAGACAAATTACTGGCAACAGTTTTATGTGGAATACTGGTATACATATTGCTCTTAACTATATCACACCACTCTTGATATACTGAATCAATATTTCTGCTATTTATTTCATTATTTTCAAGTCTAAAGATAAGCTCATTTACATTCCTGCAAAATAGACTGATCACCAAGAAAATTACTTGGCATGTTTTTAAAATCAAATTAAACATAGCTATATTCGTTACTATCACTATCCACGAACTGTTTGTTGTCATCCCAGTTTAAATTTACGACAATATTCCATACTAATAAAGAATGGTCTGGAATACTAGTAGGAGATAAGTTAGCAATACTTCCTATTGATGTCATCAAATCTGACGTCAAATTAACGTCAAAATCAATAAAATTACATAAATGTTCATGTGGTACGATACAAAAATCAACCACTGAGCAACCATTTACTGATACAGATGTAAAATTTTGATCATTACTAGTACCCCGTCCATTCAACATACACATATTTGTATTGACTAGAAAGTTTATAAAAAGTTCACCATAATAATTTGTGGTAAAATCAATAATTTTGCGATGAGGCAACTCATCTACATCAACAATAAAGTCATCAAGCTCTCCAGTCCTACTATTAAAATCACCACAGATGTATATAGAACCAGAATTTTGGTGTTGGTATACACCAGACAACAAATGATCATAAAAAGAAGTCCAAAACACTTCAAAAATGTAAATGTCGAAACTGCGAAAACCTATGACACTCCGCCGAGACCGGTGACGAGGTAAACACCTCACGACCAGATAGTCTCCTTGAGATAAATGTCTTTAATTTCTCAGCTTCTTGCGAATAAAATCTGAGATACCTCTGGCAGATACACTCTCTGAACATCTATACAAGGAACAGCTTTATAAATACGGATTAAATCAGTCTGTAATTCACAAAAATCATCAAAAACTGTTCCCCGCTAATATCTGACAACGTGCTGTAGGTCAGAGACCACTATTTCCTCTCATGTCTCTTTTCATGTCACATTACACTTGAAGAATCTCACGTGTAAAATAAAAAAAAAATCAATCAACCGTGAAGTCAATAGTCCCAAAATAGCTGTCTTGCACGAAATTCGCGTGCGCCTGTAATTAACAATTTTCGTTGTGAAATTTTGTTGTCATTGGAAATATTGATAACTCGAAAAACAGCATAAAGTTTAAAAAATATTGTTGGTTGCACCATACGAATGAATCAATTGGGATGTTACAATGCAACTGACACGCAGAAGATATAGACTTTCAAAGGGCTATTGTTCACGGTTGATTGATTTTTAAAAACTTATTACGTGAAGATCTTCAATTGTAATTTTGAAATGAAGAAACTATTCAAATTTAAAAAATCATTTTTTTTATTTCAAAATGTACCAGTTAAACATCTGGATAGTTTCTTTTGCTGTTCAGTATATATTTACAAACATATTTCCATGAAGCAAATGATGTCAGCGAAACGATTAAACGTTATCTATTATTAACATTATCAGTGAAAAGTTTACTATTCATCATTTTATCACACATAATTGATCGATTAAGTTTTTTGTAAGCGATCAGAAATATTATTAACCGTATTGGATTAAGATTGAGGTAAATATATAAAAATTATAATATTAATATTCATAATCAATATAAAACATTTACATTTAGTAACACTTAAAGTCCTATCTTTAAAGGTATACTGGACAAAATTCTTATTTCAAAATTTAAATAATTACTCTTGTGCGTTTTATTCGACCTGTCGGGGCGGATTTAATCTCTGACATAATGGCATCTCAAAATACAAGCAAAATAGGCAGAGCAATATAATTCCGTGACTAACGGCTAAACTTCAACGCTACATTGGTTACAATGTAAGGTGGATGGCAACTGAATAAGAAATCAGGTTGCCGAATACAATAAGTATCCTGCACAATAATGCAGTGGACATCATCATTCTTTTTTACAATGTTATAAAGGTCTTAGGTTCGATCCTCGAACGGTTTTTATACGCCCGTTTGAAAAAATGGATGTATTATGGGAACGCCCCTGGCGGGCGGGCGGCGTCCACAGACTTTGTCCGGAGCATATCTTCTTCATGCATGGAGGGATTTTAATGAAACTTGGCAAAATTGTTCACCATCATGAGACGGAGTGTCATGCGCAAGAACCAGGGCCCTAGGTCTAAGGTCAATGTCACACTTAGAGGTCAACGGTCAACGGTCAAATTCAAGAATGACTTTGTCCGGAGCGTATCTCCTTCCCGCATAAAGGGATTTTGATATAACTTGGCACAATTGTTTACCATCATGAGATGGAGTGTCATGCGCAATAACCATGTCTCTAGGTCTAACGTCAAGGTCACACTTAGAGGTCAAAGAATACAAGAACGAAAACTTTGTCTGGAGCAATAACTGATATTGTAACTTTATAATTTACCGTAGGGAAAAACCAAGACCACTTTTCTGCGGTATAACATAGACTTTCAAATTTTAGGTGTATTTTAAAATATCTCTACCTGGTAAGGAGTTTTTTTGTGGATTTAGAAAAGCAAAAGAATTACAATAATTACTACACAACCACAGAATTAAAATTTCATTTGCAAATACAGGTGCTAGTGTAAATAAATTTGCTATGACTGGCGTATATTGTGACATTCTGGCTCTCTTGTTTATCTCTGTTGCCACATTTTACGATATGGAATTTAAAATCATGGTTGCCATCAATCGATAAAATGAGTCGTTACCTTCAATATGAATATGGTGTTAACGATTAGATTTTCAATCGTTTCGAGTTATGGCCCTGTATTGTTTTTGTTTTCTAAATCAAAATTTAAAAACCCTTCTAGAACTTTGGGACCATCACCGTGGAAAAGGTCTCGTCACATAGATTTCAAACATATATACTTCTACACTGGCTCCGATGGCATTTCGGCTCGAAACACTTGTCACTGAACACAGTAGTGTTACTGGTATATTTTATAAAGAAAATGTCCTCTCAGCCGTACTACATGAATGCCTCGAGGAGAATTATATCGAGGTTTACAACACCCACCATATAGCACTGATCTCTCCTCTTATGACCTTTAGTTGAACCCATACAATAAATCATACTTAAGCTCTATTTCAGTGTATACCTAAAAGCGCTTCCAAAATGTATTTTCTGAATGGCTGTTGCGCCTAGAAAAGTGTGAACAGTCACGTGGATTGTACTTTGAAGGTATCACATAGTCATTTCTTGAAAAAATGACTGAGGTATGGATAGCCCGCCACTGTTGCCACTACTTTTCAAATGCTTCTTGTATTAACATACAACAAATATAAAAGTATTAGATATAAGATTTTCTGAACACAGATTACTATTGGTGACACGAAGATGGCATAAACCTAAAACAAATTGTAAAATATGTAAGGAAATGCTGAATGTTCAATAAATTTGAAGATGGATTTTATTTTTTGTTGGAATGCAAACATTTTAATGAATTTAGTATACAGTACATAATTATATAAATATTATTGGAATAGGCCGAATATCCTGAAATGTTATATTGTTGTCATCAGAGAATCCGACAATAATTATAAAACTATCGATGTATTTATTTTAAGCATGTGAGAAATTTTTAAAGAAATCCATTATTTTACTAATCACTTTTCTCCGTCTGCACCATATTTACAACATATTTTAAGTCTAATTTCCGACTAAAAAATTTATTTGCTTTTGAATCTATTTAACGCTGCCAAAATCCAAAGACCAGAACTCACAAACTTTCAAAAACTATTAAATCGGCCCATGCAGCCGACAATAAGCATAACGAATGACAAATCGTGGAGGTCATACACGGAAGTAACTTTGCACACTTTATCGTAAACTAGTCAAGTGTCCGATATGAAGATATGATGATCTGTATAGTTCAATACTAATGTCAAAAAAATAGTAAATGTCATCGTCATATCTTATGATAACGCTACTAAATTCGTCCGCCTATGATGACGTCAATTGATAACACTGATGCTCTTCTGCATTTATATCATGTTTCCATTTATTTACGTGTTGTAAGCTCATAATTATAATGTCTTTTGTTTGAATAATCTTTTGGTCTTTTGTTTGAATAATCTTTTGTTTGAATAATTTGCCTAACCGCCCACCTACTTACCTACCTTTAAAAAAAAAAGTGGACGCAACTTGACCCCGATGGTTGACCTTTGCATTATAAAACATAATGAGGCACAACCTAATATTGAAAAGGAGTGTACGTAAAACACGAGCTGCACGAGAAAAAGGAAATATAAATTTATGTAAATATAGATTAGTGTATTGGAAAGTTTTAACTGATCAAATGCAAGTATTATACGTTGATACTGCAATGTATACAAACTAATTCAATATAAATATACACGGCTACCCTAAGCACCCTTGATTACTGTAATGAAATAATCGATATGAATAATCAGCCTAAGGTCAACCATCGCGGTCAAGTTGCGACTACTATACCTACCTAAAATCCTACCTATCTACTTAATATTTAGATATTTTATTAACAAATTAAGCGTTTATAACAGTACGTTGTTTATTTAGTCCCATTAACAGTGATATAACAGTACTTCCGTAAGCCCAAATGAGAGAAATCCCATTTCTATAAAATTTAAATTTTTGCCGTACAAATAAATACAATGACCATATTTATCATCTCAGTATAACATCAGAAAATATATAAAAAGAAGAGTATCTGTTTCTTTCAATATAATTTGTCTGAGACATTTCCAAATATATATATGCCTTTAAACTTTCTAAATGTAATAACAAGAGTGCCAGACAGTCACAAAATACGCCCGTCATCGAACTTGGCCTAATTCATGGGCTTAATCCAAGAGTGCCTGGGGAATTTAGGTGGTTATCGTACATGACTGAGATATTATGCGTAAAACATTGTCAGCAAGTTTGGTGTAGATCAGATGAAAACTGTTCGACTTGGAGTGCGGACAAGACTAAATTTGCAGTTTTTTAGTAATTCAAGGGCAATATTCCAAGAGTGCCTGGGACGATTTTGCCGGTTATCGAACTTGGTCGAGACATTATGCCCACAAATATTGTCAGCAAGTTTGGTGAGGATCGAATGAAAACTGTTCGACTTAGAGAGTGGACAACGCTAAATTCGTAGTTTTCGAGTAATTCAATGGCCTAAATCCAAGAGTGCAAAAAGGGGTAGGACCGTGTGCTGCTATACTGATTTGAAAACTTTGAACCTCGCGCAAGTTTTCCAAATGGGCATCACAGGGAAAATCACAAATTTGATAATACATTCGTTGATAGAAATTTCTCTAGATTTTGAAGAAACCTCTCTCAATTATAGATAAACACCTAATAGTCAATAATATGGGGGAATTAAATTTATTTGTCCATGTGTTTGTTTTTTAAGATATTTACACATGATTAAAGAGGTTCACGCATTACACGTTATTTGGAATTATTTAATGTGTCAAACATTTTTATAATATATTTTATCTTTAGAATAATAGTTACGTTGCCGTTTTAATAAATTTACACACGTGTTGTCATTTGTTCATATTCGTATCTCGAGTCCAGGTAACGTTATGCGGATAAATGTCGTTACGCCATTGCTTTCGGTTTATCAAACGCACAAAAAACTACATTACCTCTGTCATTCTTGAAGTGTAAGACCCATGGGCTGTTTTTGGCCAATACATCTAACTTTTATGTATAGGAAATTAAATGGTTTCATTATATAAAACAAAAAAAGAATGTTTTCTTTGTTAATTCATATAAAACTAATTCGTCTTCAATAACGAAAACATATAATGTCTTTTTATACGTTTGTAACTTTGCGAAAAACGCTACCATTATCATTACCGTCAATTTGTACTTAGTGTAATTAGTAGTCTTTCAACAAAGCACATCTCGCTTTCCATAATGACAAGTATTAAACGAACTTGTACTCAATGTACTGACGTGTGACAATTTTATGATAATTCGAGTGTATTACGTAAGCAAGTTTGAACAATGAAATCAGCATGTACAGATACCAAAAATGATATCATGATACCGTACAAAGTACAAACGGTTATGAATTTATGATAAAGAATTTAGTTTAACACTGTAAATGATACAAAAATATATAAAACGTTGCATTCCAGCATAGTTAGAGAAATGTTTTAGTGATAAGAGGTAAGATTATTAACAATATTCTAAATGTTCGACTGATTTCAATTTTACGTTGATGACAGTTTGAGAATATAATTTAATGAATATACTTCTTATAAAATGGTTATAAAACCCGTTATCTGACCAGTAGTGTTAAAACAGGTGAACTGAAACAGTTTTTTTATTAGTCGATTAGTAATTAATCAAAGATAAGTGATAAATCATAGTTTTGCGCAATTTACTTCACTTTAATGAAAATTTCATAAAAAAAACATCAGGAATTATGAATATTAATACTAACCGATTCAATAAACTTGAATCTTTAACTTTACAATTTAAATATTTGAATAACGGTGCTACCATTACTATACCAGACACTGTGTATGCGTGACGAGGCTATGTCGACTACTTGGAAAACAGCTACCCGAGCGCTGGATATTTAGGTAGGCACCAGCAAACAGTGATAGATACTAAAGTACATTTTGACTATAGAAGCCTATGAAATTACGCATTCATTCATAAAGCTAAACGTGAGTCACCTTACAGCCTGGCGTCTAGGACGTGTCTTTCCAGCACCGGCAAAAACACGAAAAAAATCCCGTCAGGTACGAAAGAATATATGCTCTTATTTTCCTTCAGTAAAAACAAGATAGTTATTCAATGCGACTTTTCTAGAACGACCTCCTGTTTGTAACCAGTACCGAATAAAACAAAGGTGTTTTCCTAAAATCAATTTTGGATTTTAATACTGATGTTTGGAGAAGAGGTTGTAATTCGAGAGAATTTCAGACATTCACCTGATATATTATCAGCCATTGAAAGCTTTAAGTCATCATTTGGAAATATACCGACACTGGGTCTACCGCGAACTTAAATTGGCTATCAATATTTTCCTCACAAACATTTATATATTTTGAAACATTACATAAAATATCAAACGAATACTTATCGCCTCACCTTTCATTCCAAACCCCAACACAATGTTTCTTTCCCCTATCGGTACAATAGACACTGCCACCAAGTATAAATTGGGCTGAATTTCAGCCGAGTTATAGTTTTCATTATTTTCATTTTGTTGTACAAAGTTTTTATCTTAGTAGTTAAATATTATAATATATATTTTACTTTAAAACGAGGAAATAAATCAGTAATACTAAGATTACTTCCTTTTCTGGTGTTTGGACGCCCACCTGCTAAAAATGTAAACAATTGAATTATTTACCGGTATTCTTAGACTACTATTTTATTGAACTGTCAAATGCATATTGATTACATGGGCGGTGCACAGAATATTTTAATCTTCGGTTGATTTTCGGTACATTCCGTATAGTATACGGAAAGTAACAAGGAATTAAAATGGTTTATATTTAAAGCGTGCATACGCATGTACGCAAGTCACGATAGCTCAGTGGTCAGCGTCAATAGCTTTAAACCTGGAGATCTTTAGATTGAAACCGTTCAGAGTCTGTTTTTTGTTGTTGTTTTTTTTTTCGTTTTTTTTTTTACAAATTTCAAGAATCACTTTGTGTATGTACATTTTTATGCAATGTTCCCTTCATTGAATTTTCACAAGTATCTTTTTATGTTTATATGTCGTTTTTTTTATTTTAATTTCTCATTTTAAATATATGTTTATGTTATTTTTATTCACAGTTCATTTCACTGCATTATGAATTTCATACATATAAATTACAACTAGCTAAATTCATTATTCAGTTTCGCTCGCGGTGTCGGTACTGCTGTCATCAGAGTCATATAAATCATATAAACAATCAAAAATGAAAAATAAAAATGTTCTCCCTAATGGGCTCGAACCAGCGATTTCCAGCATTTGAGTCATGTGCTGTAACCACTGGGCCACAGACACGAACGATTAGTACGTGTTTCACCATCAATACTAATAATGAATTTTGGACACTTAACCAAAATTTCTTTCCGTAAACCATAGGGATAGCACCGAAGTTGGGCCGAATATTATAATATCATAATATCGAATGCACAAAGCGTGTAATGTATGCACATTTGACAGGTTAAAAAATAGCGCAATATTTTGAATATAGTAAGAACTCAACAACTCAACTCAGCTATTCTTTTATTTTAAGCCATGTACATTAACATATACAGCAAGGGCATAAAACAAAACGCATTCTATTTAATATACTGACAGCGGTTCCGAAACAAGATAGATATAAATTTCATATTTGGAAAGAAATTATATGTTCCACAATGGATAACTATAACAAGAAAATACGTTGTTCTTTGGAGGGGAGAGCCTTAAAATTTTGAATCCAGCTACGCTCGTAATTCAATGGGTTCTCCAAAAGTAGTTCCTGTTCTAAATAAAGAACTGAAAGTAGTTCTGTTCTAATTACGGTAACGGCCAAACTAAATATAGTCAACATGTACAGTGTAAAAGTTGAGATGGATTTTAAAGCGGCATGCCTCCAGATCGTTCGACAACAAAAAAATATATTTTTTAAGATATCTTGAAAAAAAATGCTATATTTCTTAAAACTTAATTACTGACAAACTTTATGTTACGGAAACATAAGAATTTGCTTTTTTTACTACTTTTTATGATGAAAATCGAAAAGCGTTTGTCACGCTTTTACTCCAGGTAAACTGTCTCAATTATAAATATCTATATTTTAAAGTCATTATTCACTACTTCTGCTTCTATACTGGATCTCTTTCTTGTTTCATGTAGCCACAAAGTTATTACCTCTGGTGTTGGAGAACCAGTTCTAGATCAAAACCAACGGTTCCATTGCCCTATTTATTCACTATTTAACTTCTCTAAACCTCATGTCAAGTCCTTTAAACGGTTTGTTTGGCTATACGACCGGGGAGACTACACCTCACTCAGACGTAAAATCAGCGACATAAACTGGGACCAACTAAAGAATGATGATATTGACACTTATACTTCACTTGTTACAAACAAAATACTTGAACTTTCAAAGGAGTGCATACCATCAAGAATTATAAATGTTAAACCTAATGATAAACCATGGATCACAACACAAATAAAAAAGCAAATTCTGAAACGTAAGAAGTACTACCACAGAGCTAAACATTCTCAGAACCCTGTTGATTGGAATAAATTCAGAACAATACGTAATGAAATAGTATCACTTATCCGCACTGCTAAACAAAATCACTTCCTAAAAATGGCTGATTCGCTTAAATCTGATTCTGCTACTACCAAAGATTGGTGGAAACTTATTAAATACTTCATTTCTCCATCTGACAAACAAACTGTTCCTCCACTCATAAACCCAGCCACTCATGAGCTAGTCTTTGACTCTAAGTCTAAAACTGATCTATTGAATGACTCCTTCTGTAACCAGGCTTCGATTGACGATTCCAATAAGGACCTTCCTAACTTTTACTATCCAGAACAAAGAAACAAACTTGACTCTATTATTATTACCCCTCAAGATGTTGAAGACGCCCTGAAGTCCCTTAATATCAACAAGGCTGCCGGACCCGATGGAATTAGCAACCGTATATTGCGCGAAACTGCTCCTGTGCTTAAATTTCCTCTTTGTTCCCTGTTTAATTCTTCACTACAATGCAGCAAGGTACCTCAAACTTGGAAAGACGCTAACGTCTGTGCTACATTCAAAAAAGGCGACCCGTCTTTACCCAACAACTATCGACCGATATCGTTGCTTTGCTGCATAGAAAAGGTATTTGAACGCATTATATTTAAGTATCTTTTCAATTTTCTACGTGATAATAACTTTCTTTCGTCTTTACAATCTGGGTTCACACCAGGAGATTCAACAGTGAATCAGCTCACATACTTGTACAATACCTTCTGTAAAGCTCTCGATGATGGACTAGAAGTACGAACTGTATTTTTTGATATAAGCAAAGCCTTTGACAAAGTATGGCACAAAGGTCTACTCTTCAAGTTAAAAAATGCTGGATTGGATGGACGTCTACTTAATTGGTTTTCTGATTATCTCTTCAACAGACGCCAGTCTGTTGTCTTACCGGGTACCCAGTCAAACTGGTCTACGGTGAACGCAGGAGTTCCCCAAGGGTCTATTCTTGGCCCGCTTTTATTTTTAGTGTTTATCAATGATATCGTTGACGACTTGGGTTCAAATGTTCATCTTTTTGCTGATGATACGAGCTTGCATATAATTGTTGATCACCCTGTCTCGGCTGCAGAAATACTCCAATCCGACATTGATAGGATATCAAATTGGGCCGATACATGGTTAGTTACCTTTAATCCTTCCAAATCGGAAACTATGACCATCTCACGTAAGTTATCCAAACCCTTACATCCACCACTTGTTATGCATAATCAGTCTATTTCTTCAGTAACTGTACATAAACATCTTGGAGTCTATCTTTCTGATGACTGTTCCTGGCATTCTCATATAAACTCTATTAAAGAGCGAGCCTGGAAAAGAATACATATCATGCGTAAACTAAAGTTTCAGCTTGACAGAAGATCACTAGAAGTGATATACTTATCTTTTATTAGACCTCTTATTGAATATGCTGATGTGGTTTATATCAACTGTACGCAGTATGAGAAACTCGAACTTGACAAAATTCAGCATGAAGCTGCCCGCATCGTTTCTGGGACAACTAAACTTGTGTCTCTCAATGAACTCAACAGAGAAGTTCCTTGGGACTCCCTGGAGCGCCGAAGACAAAACCATAAACTAACTCTACTATACAAAATGAAAAACGGCCTAACTCCTGATTACCTCTCATCCTTAGTCCCACCGTCTGTTGGAGAAACTTCTCGGTATAACCTACGCAATGCCGATGACATCCAGTCATTCCACACAAGGACATCCCTTTACTATAATGCTTTTCTGCCATCGGCTCTGAGAGATTGGAATGAACTTCCGAGAGAGCTACAAAATTCACCGTCCCTGGCCTCCTTCAAGACGCAGCTTAAATTGAACGAATCGAAATGTCCTAAATACTTCTACGTAGGCGACAGGAAATGGCAAGTCCATCATGCTCGTCTTCGTACTGAATGCAGCTCCTTAAACCAGCATTTGTTTAGAAAAAACATTCATCCATCACCTCTTTGTCAATGTGGCACTACGGAGAGTAACCATCATTTCTTCTTTGAATGTCACCGTTATAGTGACATCAGAGTCCGTCTTCTTGAGACTGCTTCCATCTTTTGTACTGTAACACTTCACACCTTACTGAATGGAGACAGGAATCTCAGCGATGATATTAACTTCCAGATATTTCAAGCAGTTCAAAACTACATCATGGAAAGTAGAAGATTTTCATGAGCACTTGATTATGTAATATAACTGGCTGCCACCATTTTACAATCCGAATGAATCTTTATACTTTAATGCATTCTCTTTCTTTCTCTGCTTATCTCACTTTAAACTTATACACTCATTAGCCATGGGTGCTTGTTTCACTTTTGTACCCCTTTATTGATATTGTTCTTATATATAGTTCTTTGACTAAGCGCTAAGATTTATTATATTGCTTAAAGATAATATTTCAGACAAGATCATAAACACTGCCGTACTGTACCTACAACAATATGTTTCTGTAGGAGAAGATCTCTATAAGCTGTTGCTTTCGGCTCTGATCCTTTTTCAGGCATTATCTTATGTACCATGTATCATGAATTGTAAATATTGCAATTTTGTTTGAAATAAACTATGTTTAAACTACTTCTGCTATAGCGCTATTGGTTACGACGACGGGACATGTCTTTATTGCCGCTGCGGTCCGGGGTTCGATTCCCGACGCGGTCATCTTTTTTTTCTTGATTTGGAATTTTTTAAATGTTTTAGATACAAAAATTCATATTCTAATGTTCACAATATGATCAAAACTTCAATTTGAAAGAAAGATTATTTTTTAGCCAAATCTGGAGGCATGCTGCTTTAAGAAGAAATACTTGTAAGTACAATAATGATATTTTGAGTTTACCTTTTAACGTTTTGGAAAATAATTTACAATTTGTTTTAAATTACGGAAAAAGTATGTCAATGGGATTGAGTTAAAACAGATCTATTTTACGAGTTAAGACCATGAGCATCATGTGTAATAATATACATATAGATACATTGCCTTATTTTCAAGAACGGGAATTTATCCATCGATTAGAGTACTCGCAATTACAAAGTACATCGTAAGAAATCGGATGTAGCAGATAAATATTAAAGTACAGTTGAATGCTGGCGGTTACATACACGAAAATTAATATCAGTTGCTGGTTAATAAGCAAAATAAACATTATAACAATGGTATCAAGTAAGATGAATCGTTGATGGAATTGGTGCTTTGCTGAAACAGACATTTTAACGAAATTTATTCATTATGGTGCTTAGAAATTTACACAATGGTTTAAGCATTTGAGTGTTTTCAGACGACAGTAGTACTTTAAATGATACGTTTTGTCTATTTGACTGCGATTCTTCTAAGAAACGAGTTCTTTGTTGTTGAAAGAAATAACATTGAAACAGATAATGACTCTCAGAACCGATTTCGTTTTTATCACAGATATTACAGATTCTATCATGATAAGGGATGTTCTCGTATCGTAACTTTTCAACTGGTAGTTTGAAATTGGCAGTTCTAAACCTGAATAATATCAGGGCGTCATCTAGATCTAGAACTTTAAAGTAATTTTCGAAACAATGTAGGTCTTTGTATGTGCGTCCCTTGTTAGATTCCATACGTTTAGGTGACCACGATTTTTTTATATTGATCTATAAGTGTTTGCTTGACTGACTTATGTATATATTTACTGGTTTTTATACGCCCGTTTGAAAAACGGGACGTATTATGGGAACGCCCCTGGCGGGCGGGCGGGCGGCGTCCACAGACTTTGTCCGGAGCATATCTTCTACATGCATGAAGGGATTTTGATGAAACTTGGCACAGTTGTTCACCATCATGAGACGGAGTGTCATGCGCAAAAAACCAGGTCCCTAGGTCTAAGGTCAAGGTCTAACTTAGAGGTCAAAGGTCAAATTCAAGAATGACTTTGTCCGGAGCATATCTTCTTCATGCATGGAGGGATTTTGATGAAAGTTGGCACAATTGTTCATCATCATAAGACGGAGTGTCATGCGCAAGAACCAGGTCCCTAGGTCTAAGGTCAAGGTCACACTTAGAGGTCAAAGGATACAAGAAAGAAAACTTTGTCCGGAGCATATCTTCTTCATGCATGGAGGGATTTTGTTATAACTTGGCACAAATGTTCACCACCACAAGGCGGAGTGTCATGCGCAAGAACCAGGTCCCTAGGTCTAAGGTCAAGGTCACACTTAGAGGTCAAAGGATACAAGAATAAAAACCTTGTCCGGAGCATTTCTTCTTCATGCATAGAGGGATTTTGATATAACTTTGCACAAATGTTCACCACTATGAGGCGTAGTGTCATGCGCAAGAACCAGGTCCCTAGGTCAAAGGTCAAGGTCACACTTAGAGGCCAAAGGTCAGATACAAGAATGACTTTGTCCGAAGCCTTTCTTCTTCATGCATGGAGGGATTTTGATGTAACTTGGCACAATTATACACCATCATGAGACAAAGTGTCATGCGCAGTTCCCTTCTTTAGAATTACTTCCCTTTGTTGTTACTATAAATAGCTTATATTGTAACTTTTTCATTACTAGTCGTAGGGAAAAATCGAGACCACTTTTCTGTAGTACAACATGCATGCTACATCCAATTATGAGGTGTATTTTGACCAATCTCTACCTGGTGAAGATTTTTGTGTGGACTTACAATTTTTTTTTTTTTTGAATTTTTTTTTTTTTAAAGATTATTTTCCCTTAGTTGTTACTATAAATAACTTATATTGTAACTTTTTTATAATTGACTGTAGGGAAAAAACAAGACCACTTTTCTGTGGTACAACATGGATGTAACTTTCAAATTTTAGGTGTATTTTAAGGTATCTCTACCTGGTAAGGAGTTTTTTTTGTGGACTTAGAAAAACAAATGACTTACAATGATTACTAAACAACCACAAAATTAAAATTCCATTTGCAAATACAGGTGCTAGAGTAAAGAAATTTGCTGTGACGGGCGTATATTGTGACATTCTGGCACTCTTGTTAAGTTCTGATTCAGCCATATATCAGGTGTACCAACAGAACTTAGAATTTGTTTGACATGTTTCAACCATTTGTATTCTACATTTGATTGACTTAACATATAATAATATTGCTGCGTAGATAGTTTTGATGATTTGCCCATTATCAGTCTGTTCCAGAATGAGATCATTCTCGTTTTTACGACAATAAATAGTGGGTATCGGCCTAGCTCACCGAAAGGCATATACAAAGGCGTTGAAATCCGCGCTTTGGTAATTTTACGTAGAAAATCATTATGAACTTTTTCTAAGATTTCAATGCTTTCAAATCCGAATATTTCTGAGACATAGGTTAATATAAGTAGCACCGTATGATCAAACAGTTTAATAATTTGATCGATCGGAAGATCTGAGTTGTTGGATTTATATAGTAGTATGAACATCGCTGTCTTAGACTGTTCGACAACATGCTTTCTAGCTTTGAGGAAAGTTCCGCTGCTAGAAAAAATTAGACCCAAGTAGTGATATTTGTCTGTAGTTTCAATTTCTTTATCTCCAAACTCGAAATTAAAATTTCGAAATTGACGGGCACCGAAGATGACGATTTTTGTTTTGGCTACATTAACATTTAAGCGCCAAGTATTGCAAAACGTATTAAATGAGTCGAGGCAGTTTTGTAAATCTACTGATGTACTAGCAAGAAGGACAGTATCGTCCGCGTAGAGAAGAACTAGCAGCTTAAGCCAAAGTGAAAAATCAGGAGAGTCTTCTACTTCCACTCCCACGGTACCGTTATATTTTTAATACTTCTGCAGATCGTTTAAATAGATGGAAAAGAGGGCAGGGGATTAATTCTCTCCTTGACGAACACCGATTTCTGAGATGAGAAAAGCTGAAGAAACGCCATTATGTGATACACAAGACTTAATATCGGAGTACATATTATGTATAACTTTGACAAATTTGCCATTTATAAAATTTCCAAGTAATATATGCCACATACCGACCCTCCAGACTTTGTCGAAAGGCTGGGAAAGATCTACGAAAGCACAGAAGAAATTTTGCTTTTCCGTTCTTAGAATTTCTATAATTGATTGTAGAGTAAATAAATGGTCAGAGGTGGAGTATCCTTTTCGGAACCCCGCTTGGTTTTCATTCAAAATATCATTATTTTCGAGGTAACTAGTCAATCTTTGTTATAGAACAGAAGTAAAAAGTTTTCCATGCAACTCAGTATTCTTATAGGTCTGTAATTACTTGGACGTTTTGGGTCGCCTTTATTTTTAAAGAAAGGAATAATGATACCTTGTAACTAAGAGTAGTTTGGAATAATTCCAGAGTCTAAAACGCGGTTAAATAGTTTGGTGTATGTAGGAATATGTAAGTCCTTAGAAGATTTAATGTATTCGTTAATAATGTTATCTACTGGACCAGATGCTTTACCATTTTTACGATTTTTGATACATTTCGAAATTTCTTTTTCAGTTATTCTCGAGTTCAATAGCAAATTCGATTCTTCAGGAATATGTAAAATATCATCAGGGTTTTTGGCTCCGTCCATCGAAACGTCTGAATCCATTTCCAAAAATGTTTGTAAAAGTCATCAATACATGGATACAGACTTTGTTTTGGTTTCGGTTTTAAATTATTCAGAAATTTCCAATACTTTATTTCGGCTGTTTTCGCTTAAATTTCGTAATTTGTTCGCATTAGAAAATCTTTCTCTTTTAATATAAAAATCCATTGTACGTTTGTACTGCTTTCGAAGTCGTATTTTATTATAAAAATTGTCGTCTAGGCGGTAAGCATTTTTGGCATCGTGATAAATTGTTCTAGCTTTAGCACATTTTGGACTGAATCATGATGTTTGGTTATTCAATTTGTTTCCGGAACAAGTTACTTTTTCTGCGGAAATGTTTTATTTGACGAACCGTGGAATAAATTCTTTAATTCATCAGTGAATTTTTCAATAGTTTGCTTGTTGATTGGCTCCGAATCGAGATGTTCGTTTAATAAATCTAGTTCATCTAAATCGATATTTTTAATAAATGTTTCTTTCGATGTACTATCCCAACTTGGTTTGGTTGTTTAGACATTCTGAACGTTACTATTTTCATCTCCCGCGAAAGGGCGCTATGGCCGACAGAAAAAAGGCTGTTCGTTTCCTGAGAACTTCAAATTCTGTAAAGTACTAAAAGCAGTAGATATGAGAAATCTATGACCGATCGATTTTTAAAGGTAAAAGAACAACGCGCGAGTTTAGAAGAAAGAGGTTATTGTTACGACATATTTCTGTTAGCCTATAACCGTGTGTATTTGTTCTGAGGTCACAGGAATAACGTTCTAGCGGAACAGACAACCATTCAAGAATTAGGTATTTATTTAAAAATTCTTGTGATTCTTCTTCAATATCGAAATAGTCACAGAGGAAGTTGTCAGCTTAAACAAAATCTTTCAGTTTAGCTACTCTTTAGCTACTCTTGAATTTGTATCGCCTGCCAAGTGGACAAACTTATACCAGCTACAAAATACTGTGATTTCATTTTCAAAAACATTTAAGTCTTCAGCATTAAAAAACCTACTTTTTTCAGGCGGCAAATAAATTACACCAAATCTTCAGACAGATTGGTCAAACTTTTGTCAAAGCTTAGCCAAAGTATATAATCAGAATCATTTTCTAAAACCTTAACCTAAGACACAATGTCTTTTCATGCGTACACACCAATACCACCACTTTTCCTCAAATAATTTTGACTGCGATGATTGGCAAAAAACACAAAATTTTCAATATCAATATTATCTGTGGAGTCAGTATGAGTTTCAGAAACACAAAACACATCAAAACTGTTCACATATTCAATAAGGTCGGGGTAGTTCAATTTCTTTTTGAGGCCATTTACGTTTAGACTACCAAATTTTAGAGTGTTACACACATTTTCACTGCCCAGAATTTGACGAATGACATACTGCAAAATATAGATACATTAAATACTTTCATAATGTTCATAACGGTTGTGGTATCAATGCCAATTTGCCTTTAGATTATGGCAGGCATTTGATTTACCAGGCGTTGCTAAGCGTGACACCATTTTGAACCCTCATCAAGTGATTTGCAGGGATGATTGTTTGACAATATTCCTGCGCGGAGGTTGCGTTCAGTCACTTGCTTATTTAATTCGAAATGTCTCTCTTTCTAATCGCATAATTCTTCCACTTCCTACTTAGAAAAATTGGGGTCAAGTTATCCGTTACAAATATTCTGCAACTGATTATCGTATGGTGTAAGCGTATCCCTGGAATGTGGAGGTTGGGGAAGGTGTTTTTTCGTTACGGAATAATGAACCTTCTATTATGCACTCTCATAAATTAATAAATTTGTACTGAGTTTTTACGCGGTGCTAGGGGACGAATTTGTATTAAACGTTTCATTTCTTCTTAAGAGCTCAAATCAAACCGAATCTCGTCTCATTTTGTTTAGTGGCATTCTATGCTTTATATGTATACATTCTTAACATCTAATGAAAATACACAGAAATGATAAAAAATCGTGCCAAAAAATTACATATGTATGTTACAACTATCATTAACAATTCAGAGACATCCGCAGATATGTTTTATAGAGGTTCGTAAGGAACCTTTAATGACGCACTAGTGTGTAATTCCATAAAAAGCGATGGTCCGCAGTTAAAATAAAACAATAGATAGAAACGGGATCTGAGGCTAAGGGAGCCTGCCATGTCTTGAAGACAGTTTTGTTGAATACTATCGTTACACTTATTCAAAACTTGCTGTTGAAAATTAGGTGTTGCGTTTCTAGGTACTTTTATGCCCATATTAGTCATATACACATCTATATAAACTGAATTGTAGGTTTCTTTTGGGATGTGTGTTGGGAACATGGTTATTCCTATTCTTTACCTCTTTCAGATACATTTATGTTTTTTCTTTCGACAAGTTTTGATAACATACTTTTGTTTTATTTGTTAGTAAGCGTTCCCATTAAATAGCATGAGCACTAATAGAAATATCAAAAACATCTACCAAAATTTATAAATTAGTTCTATTCCAGTCTACTAGAGCGCTTGAATTAAAGCTTCTGACAGCATTTTAAAGTCTTGTTAAAGCTGAAGATTTAGAACGAAATTAGTGTAGTCTCTTGATAAATACTACTTATTGCTATTTTTTTATTCAGAAATGTATCTTCAGAAAATTAACCTCGGAAAACCAAGTTTGGAGTCGTATACATTTTGTGTAATCATTACCAGATATTGTGTTAAACTTCAGCATGACAAAATTCATAAAATGTTTATCATTTATCTAGTCGGAATTATGGCTGAATCCATACATTGTGATAGCAGTAACGGCCCGGACAGCATGGTTCGCAGTCAGTTCATGCAGCCACCAAGTGATTGGGCTTTCAACAATCTCGTTGCAGACATACGTCAAAACTTGGATGCAAATGATATTGAAAAAATAAAGTTGCGTTTTAAAGGTAAATGATTTTGTGAAATAAATAGGCTGATTGAACTTGATACTAAGGGCTTTAATCACGATACATATAATTAAGTTATTGTGCATTATTTATAAACGTTAAATTTTGTATTTTTAGCAGTAAGTGAATCATTTTTTTTTTTGCTAACCCTTCTAAAATCATCTGGTATTAACTTTAGAAATAACGGAATTTTGAATAATGTCTAAAGCAATATTAAAGTATGTGTCACATTTTTCAAACAGGAGCACGTTAAGGCCACATAGAACAATCAATGCGCAAATCAAAGAACTCATCAATACAAAATTTATTTATTTATTTTTTGTTGGGGTTAACGGCGCACCGACACAGTAAAAGGTCATGTGGCGACTTTCAAGTTTAAATAGTGGAGGAAGAACCCAGATGTCCCTCCGTGCATTATTTCATCACGTGTGGGCGCCTGGGTAGAATCATCGGCCTTCCGTAAGTTTGCTGGATAGTCTCCTCACATGCAGAATTCAACGTTTTGAGTGAGGCACGAAACCCGTCGATGAGGGGCATGTGCTTTGAAGTCAGCAACCTTAACTTCTCGGCCATGGGGGCCCCATTCAATACAAGAATATCATACATATATATCATTTCGGTTACTGCACATATTCTTCTAACAAATATTTCATGCTTGAAGATCATTAAAGATTATTGTAATCGACAGGAGTAGGAGAAATATGGACCAACCTTAAGATCGACAGGACTTTTTGTTCATATTTTTAAATTTATTTATTCCATCTTCAGGAATCATACCCGAAGCCGTCAGATCATGGGAAGAAGCATTTCATTTACTACAAGTTGAAAGATATATTTCCGCGGACAATTTGATTTACCTCCAAATTATTTTGCGTGCTCTTGACCGTTCAGACCTGTTTGAAAAGACTGTTGTATATGCGGAATCGAATAAACAAAGGATTCTTCATTTCTACCCTATGCCAGCAACGCACCGTATGTTTTTCTTTTACTGTTGTAATAAGCATCGGTCAGTAAACAAAATGATATCTGTTCTTTTTTACAAGTAAATCTTAGTATAAATGGAGATACAGAAAACAAATAGTTATATTTATCTAAGTTACTTTGTAAAACAAATATATTGAACACATTTACGTAATAACTGCATGTTAACATATAAACTCAAAAGTAGATTTTCATTATTTTAGCAAAAGGCCATAACTTCGTTCGCATTCATGTCGAAGGCGGAAGATGTCTCACGGGAGCCGACCTGCAAACAATACGCAATACAATTTCTGGGGCATTTCTCATTCCGATGGACGATATAATGGTTGCAGGCATAGAAGAAAGCAACAGCGTGTATCTAACATTTATGCTCCCAGATTTTTTCATTGAAACACTCCGAAAGATTCTTGAAAACCCGCGATTAAGATATATATTGAAGCCATTGGGTCTTTTAGGAATTAACGAAATAAAACTGCCTTGTTCTACGTTCAATGTAGAAACTGAAGGTAAATAATACAAATATAATATTTGTCTTACTGATTCTTTATTACCCGGCTTATAATTTGATATTCGATTGGGTAGTATGATAGTTATCAATTCGCTGTTTCAATTACAAGAAAGTATACAAGATACTTTTCTCATGTAGTGGTCATATGGACCGGACCAACTTGACTGAACCTTATGGAGAGGATTTCAATAAGCCTACTGACTTCCAGTCCAAAACTCATCTATGTATCTTATATATTAGGATGTAAAATATGTTTAAACCAGCATGACTGAACATCCTTAAATGTTTCAATCTACTTGGAAAAGGGACCGGTATTTGCAAACTAAACACAGGAATGAAGATATCGTTAGTACATTTTATTCCAGCGGCTTGCAACCCGTCTATAATGTTTTTCCGTTACAGATTATTTTTGTTGTATGCTTACTACTTTGCAAACGCGTGACTATGAGGCTGTGTTTGTGGTGTTTTATGCTTCCGAGAACTCTGCCCTTATCTATTATCATTTATTCTTTTGTTCATAAGTGTGCGTTGTCGTTCTGAGACAATATCTTTTGTTTTCTGTTTATAGACGAAACACTACACACCGTTGAAGCAACACAAAGTGAAAACATAATAAATGGGCTGAAGAGGCAACTTCAACAGAAAACCTATCAATTGAAGGAGTTAGAGAAAGAAATCCTTAGAATTAAAAGAAACAAGAACAAAATTTCAAAAGGAAGAAAATCAATACGACTTGCCATGCTACGCCTATCAAAGAATGTCCGTTATCAAAGAGAGTAAAACGGAATAAAAATAGGAGGAAGATATCCCAAATTGCACTTGCAGGTTAAGATTGTGTTCTTCGAAGTTAATCCGAAAGAGAAATAACGATGATACCTTGAGTAAATCACATAGTAAATTTTCAGAATACAAAGTAAACTATTGTACGGTAGCAAATGTTGTCACAGAAATAAACATTATTGACTCTCAAAACAGTTATAACAAAAATCATTTACTTTAAATTTGTTGCTATTTTTTCTCAGCAATATAATGTACATTTTCATTTTCATACTTGTAACCTTGTGATACGCATTTGCAAATTAAGACGAAATTAGTGTGAACACCTATGACGAACGATTTTTCAATGTGATCATCTCAACATATTTTGACTGTATTACGTGCAGTAGAAAAATACGCGTGTATCGGTGACAAGGGCTGGATTATTATGCCAGTACTCTGCGGTTAGTGATATAGATTTTGCCTTGTCATGTTTGTCCGTCCGTCTGTCGTTCAGAGATAATCTATGTTACACATATACCGACCGTCATGAAAGTGTATAGAAATGTCATTCAGCATAAAGGAGTTGCGCAACCGAGTTTATATCTCATGTGAACTCAAAGTGCTCAATGTGAGCTATTGCTGTAGCAATGTGTCCGCCGTCCGTCTTCTTTCTTCATTCACAATTTTACTGTTAACACTTTAGACGTCACAAATTTCGCCAAGTCGTAATGAAACTTAGAATATTGTGTTAAAATCTCGGTAGATTTTAAAACTACGTCATCATGGCCCAAACACTAGTTGACTGGGTAAAATCATTGAAAAACCTTGTTAAAACTCTAGATTCATCTTTCTTCTATCTTGATATTGGACCTGACCAGTCAGAATATTTTGTAAGATCTACAACAAGTTTGAAACTGGATTATCAAAAAAATCAAAGCCACTAGGTTAAGTTATAGAAAAAAACATTGTTTGACATTATAAAATCTAGATATAGTTTCAAGCTCGATCATCTGGCAGTAAAAATGATGGGGTCACGAGTTTGTATCATAGGAAAAGCAAACGTTGTAAACACTAGAAGTAATATATTCCACTTCTTCTATGAATCCGGCTCAGAATATTTATCAAATGTAAATCAGTTTTGAAACTTGGTCAAAACTATGTCACAAGGCTAAATAATAGAAAGCCTTGTTCACACTATAGAGACTACATTAGTTATCTGGTCTATATGAATAATGTTTACTTAATCAAGTCTTGGTAAAGTTTGAAACTTGGTCAACTAACGTTTAAATGTATGTCATAGAAAAACATTTTTTACCCTTTAGATGCAATATCGTCTACATGAAACTTACATGCATTTTCACTACCGTCCATGAACAGGCTCAATCAAACCGAGTCTGCAACATTTTCGTTTTTGTCGTGTTGAGCAACCTGTGGAGTTTCCAATTTTTCTATTTTAGTCAAAACATTTCTCTTTATAAAGTGTAGAACAAATTTAGAACATAGTTATCTGGGATATAAAACTAAGTCACAAGGTTATATCATGGTAAACATTCTTAACGCTCTTAATGCCTATTTTCTACCTGATCTTCATAAAAGTAATTATGGTCAGAAAGTTTGTCTTTTTATAAAATCTGGTCAAGTTTGATACTCTGTTATATTGGGCCAATAACCAGAGTAAATCATAGAAAAACCTTCTTAGCACTACACACGTAATAATTTTCTGTTTGAATTTTAAGAAATTCAGTTGGAATATTTGTCTTCATGAAATTTAGATCAATTTCAATATTAAATTATCTTGGTCTAAAAATCATGTCACTTTGTCAAATTATAGAAGGAAACTTTGTTGACTATGTACACACCAGTAACCTGCTTTTGACCCAGTTTCACAGTTTTCCGACATTTTGTTAAGAAGAACATTCTGCCTAAGTCGCAATACATGCGCAGATCCGCCAATTTGCTCAGAGGGGGATCCAAGCGACCCCCACTATGACACGTATCAGTCGTTTCCAGCTATGACAAACATAGAATTGTGTCTTTATACACTAGATAATTTGATATGTGTGTTTTGTTGTTAGCCGTTTACAAGTACAAGGCTGTCAATAAGTTTTGTTGAACAGGTTGAATTAGATAATTAGCCTTCCAGATGGGGGGTCCAGGGGCATGCCGCACGCCCGAGCGACGACGATAAACGATGGAAACTTGGTCATCACACCATCTCACCTTGACTAGCTTGTCTCAGGTGCATAACTTATAATGTTGAAGAACATTTTAGTTAATTGTAATGACGGTAGGTCACAAACTTTTCTATGACGGACGGACGAACCTACGGACAGACAAAGCCAACTATATATTCCCTGACACTATGTGTTGGCATGATAAGCAAGAACTCTTATGATCATTATGGGCATGTATTTCCCGCCGCACATAATATAATAAAATTATGTCGAGATGGTCCCCTGCAAATATCCTAGGTGTCAACAGTCCGTTTCGTCTTAAATCGCATATGTCTAATATAACCTAATCCGAAATGTTATAATGTCATAAATAAATAATTTACGACTGCTAGGAGAAAAATGTAAAAATGACTTCTTTGCAAAGAGAAGTTTCGCATAAAATTTTATATAATAAAACTGTTGCGCACTTAGGTTTTTAGCTATCTTTCTGTCAAATTGTTCCATCGACAAAGTCAATGCACTAAAATGCACTACAAACTATTTCACTTTTTCATGAAGAAAACATTACTAAATTTCTGTTCAGCATGTTAACACACGTCTGATTTTGCTGGTGAGCTTATCTAAAGCTAACGAGGGAAGGTAATTCATTGATGGGATACATTACGTTTTTCTGAATTTAAAATACTTATAACACGATAAATCTACTAAGAGTATTCATTAAAGATTTTAAAAATATTGTCACAAGTTCGATTTATACTATAATCAAAACAAAAGTAATAATACTTTCAGACTTGCGAACCATTTCAAATGTTTTTCTGAACACTTTCTATTAAAGTGCATTATTCATAAAAATGTCAACATCAGAAATCGTGTGTCCAAAATGTATCACAAAGTGGTAATGGTCGCCTAATATCTATTTAATAAAATGCTTGAAAACATTTTTGCCGAGACATGCATTATCCTTGATTTTATGGACCTGCTTGAAATTAAACAACAAATTTGGGACTGATGTTCGAGGAATCATCATATAGCGGTTTTAAATAGTTCTCCCAAAATAGTATTTAGTTGAAACGGGTGTTGTGTGCATTATTCTATACTGAGCCGCTTTTAAAGGGGTTTATTTTAAAAAATATTTCGATTAGTTTAACGTTAACATATACCTGTTGCGTATAATTTCTGATGCTAAATTTTGAAATCATTCATGGGTGTAAACGCAGTAAATGATATAAAAACTTGAAACTTGAAACTGTTTTATTTGATTTAACGCCTATTTTTACTTAAAACATATTCAATGGCGTTTTACAAATACATAAAAAATACGACAAAAATTAATACATTTTAAATGACATATGACATAAATGAGCATAAATATCATTGTGAATTAACTATTTAGTAAGCATTAAACAAAAGATCAGGCATCAGATAAGATTAATAAAATATTAGAACATTAAGATACAGTAAGATGGCTGTTTGTTATTAAGTAAGAATAAGTGGGTTATTGCGACATGTCCGGAAATTATTACAAACAACTGTATTTTTGTATTTGTTATAAAATAGTTCATATTCGAATGTATTTACACAATAAAATCATCCTGTTCACGTTACTTCAATCTCTTAAAAATCACAGTCACAGTCTCTAAAAGAGTGCAAAGTAATTTCCAAAATAATGAGTTTTCAACTTCTTTTTGAAAACATCTATTGTGTCTGAGTTCCTTTTTTCGAGAGGTAATTCATTCCAGAGTTTAGGTCCAACAGTACCAAAACTTCTGTCGCTGAACGTTTTGCGCTTGTTGAAAGGAACAACGAAACACCCAGTAACGGAATTTGAAGAATGCAAGTTTATTTTCTTTGTTTGTTTTATGAGAAGTTCAGAAAGATATTTGGAGAGTTTCCAACTGAACAATTATACATGTAGCCAGTGAAGATCATACAGCGCTTGCTTGGAACTGTCATATTTTCTTCGATTTAGGACAAGTTTTGCACACATGTTCTGAATTCGTTGCATTTTGTTTACTTCGCTTTAAGCAATACCATACAGAATGACATTACAATAATCTAAATGGGATATCATAAATGACAGTACAAGGGTTTCGGTACCCTCTTTGGTAAGATATTTCCGGATACATTTTATTCTGAGATAGTTGAGCATTGCTGTTCTACGTTTTTGTTTAACATGCTCTTTTAGATTCAAGTTTTCATCCAGGAATGCACCTAAATATCGAATAAATCTCACTGATTTCACTTCATCACATACAATGCATATTTTGTCAGTTGAACACTTAGAGAGCTGTTGCCTACTACCAAACATGATGAACTCGGTTTTGGATTTGATTTGTTCATTTTGAGCTTATTTTCTTTCATCCAGTTGTTGATTGTTTTAGCACATTGTTCAAGTTCTTGTATTGCCTGGGATTCTACTGTTGGAGATGATGGTTGAAAGCGTTTATTAGCAGTGTGGTCATCCGCAAAGCCCTAAACTGAAATTGACGGCGAAATAATACCAAACAGTGTCCCCACATATGTTAAATATAGCCACGATCCTAAGCAGCTCCCTTGTGGAACGCTACAATTTAATTGGCGTGGAAATGACATGACTGAATTGATACTTACACGGCAACTTCTGGGGCGCAGATTGGAATCAACCCAGCTCAGTGCTGTTCAACGAACGCCATACTGCTTGTTTAATACATCAACAAAAATGTCATGATCTACAGTATCAAAGGCGGCACTGAGATCGATGGCAATTAGCATCGTAGCTTCTTTCTTCTCCATAGCATCCAGTAAATCATTTACAAGACGTAACAATGTTGATTCGCAAGAATGGTTTTTCCTATAAGCAGATTGGTTTTTTTTTTTTTTTTTTTTTTTTTTTTTGGTTCTTTTTAGTGTTTTTTTTTCGGTAGAAGATTGTGTTTGTTTACATGATCATTAAGCCTGAACAGAGCTGCTTTTTCAATTAATTTTGACAGAAACGATAGTTTACTAACAGGCCTGTAGTTTGCGAATTCAAGTTACAGTCCTATTCTCTTCAACAAAGGTCTTACAATTGCCTGTTTCCATTTTGTTGGAAGTTGGTAAGTTGATAAGTTTTGTATTACGATTTCCGGTCTGTAATAAATTTGAAATTAGGTCAGTAATGATTAAAATCCCTTCTCTGGGTCTATTAACTGTAAGTCCTAAAAGAACTGTCTTTAAAAGATTTTGACATGAGCAATATCGACTATTTCGATCTCAAGTTACATAGAGGGTGATTGTACGACATGACACAAAATCTTCGAAGTACCAAGTTCGAAAGTGTTGATTTCAATAATACTTTTTAAGTAAAACATGAAACAACATATTATTTTGTTGAAAAAATTCAAAGTATATGAAATGTAAGGCTCATTTTCGAAACTGATAACGGAACTAGCTAATCTTTTGTTTATACCTGAAACTCAAATTTAATAAGCACTTGCCTAGGCTGGCTCGATCTTAATAACTTCCAATAGGCATTTAAAATAAAATTAAAATAAGTTTAATGAAAAGTATTTGCTGATGTGATCAGCAATTTAGACGAAAGTCCTTCTTGTAACAAATTTTATGTCATTTTGTGACGTTCTTGAATTAAACCCTAGTTATTTTAGAGCTGTATAAGTGTTGTGTTCGTAAAGCGTACAATAACGCCTTTCCGCTTGTTATTATTTAGATATCGTCTCGTTTAAGGTTTAGAGAGTATGATAATCAAACAAAAAACACAAAATTATTCTCAAAAAGTTGCCCCCACCCCCTTTAAAATGATTTCCATTTGTAAAAATAAAAAATATACTAAAAAATTTCATCTACCTAGTTATGTGAAATTTTAGCACTCGGACGTTATTGAAAATGCATCAAAACGAAAACACGTAACAGTTCTTTAAAAATGGTGAGTTTTTAAAGGCATTGAACTGTCCAACAGTGTGGCCCATCTATGCAGTCCTTTTCCAGAAATATATGCGAGTTAAGAAATGTTTTTGTCTTTTCAGTCAGGTGGTCTTAGCGACAAAAGTGCCACGAGGGCCAGTATGTTAATGCCTAGTTAAAGCTTGAACCTTCTCGGTTACATTGATAGGTATCTCCAAAATTACAACAATATTCTTTTGTAAATTAGAGGGGTCAAAACGTCATTCAATGAAATTTTGATTTTGTAAGTTTTCTGTGTAGCTTATATATGATTATATAATCACAACTTTTTTCTGGAACATTGTACCCAAAATGTATTATGGAACTATTTTTAGTCATTTAGAATTTATGCAAAGCTGAAATAGAAAATAGAAATAGAAAAAAAATGTCTGGAATTAGAGTCAAAGGTCATGCACTTTATCTATTCACGTTGAGACAATGTGGACCTAATGATACTATTAATACGTTACCTAAAAGGAATTTAATGGAATTAATTCAAACTTTATATAACGACTAAGGATATTAAGGTAAAGTGCTTTATACAAGGACAGTGAATCTATCTAACTTACTTTTGGAATTATTTCCTTATATGAAACTTACATGTAACATTTCCTTTCCAAAGAATAACTCACAAAACTATCCAATTTTGTTGAGTTAAAACTTCACACAATGATAAAAGCGATTAAAAGAAATTGCAGTGTAAAAAAAAATATTAGTCCATCTCGATCATGTTTTAAATTATCTCCCTTTATAGAATTTAGTTGTCTGAGCCATACCGTTAACCACTAAATGTCACTAAAGTGTCTCAAATATGAGTTTCATTGTTTACCAGTTTTATATCAGCAAAATATGCATTAGTATAGAGACTATACTGCCAACTGAAATACTACTAAAAGTAAGTTTGGTATCTTGGCATTACTTTCTATTCAGTTGCATAAACAGAACTAATGTCAATCGCATCAGTTGATAAAGCCTTTGTTAAAACGTCTCTGTTAATCCACTTGCCTATGGGAGAGTTCAAATACATCGAAAACTTTTCAGCAGATGGTCATAATCAATAGACACAGGGATCTATAATTTCTGTATTATCTACATATTTAAGCACACATTAAATATTCGACCTCAGCCCCTTGACACTTACATTAACATCCATCATGTATAGTACAACAACCAATGAGTTTTGATAAATGAACATTCCCTTTGTCTGCATATTAGGTTAATACCTT
The DNA here is from genome assembly GCF_021730395.1 of Mercenaria mercenaria. Taxonomy (NCBI): domain Eukaryota; kingdom Metazoa; phylum Mollusca; class Bivalvia; order Venerida; family Veneridae; genus Mercenaria; species Mercenaria mercenaria. The sequence continues at coordinate 40,032 of NW_026463829.1, forward strand.
CGCACAGATACCATAAGCATTGTTATAGGGAATGGGGTTCCCGTTTTATTTCAGCATGCTTCCAATGTAACGTGTGTTCCGATACTTGCGTTATTATACTATACTACATAACACAGGTGTTGTTCTGGATTTCTTTTTATATTAGTCAGTTCTTTTTACAAGTCACGTTCATTTCACATAATTTTTAAACAGAATGCTCCTTCTACTATTTACCAATTTTTGATTGCATGATGAAGTAGTTTGAAAATGGTAGAAAAGGAAACAACAAAGCCCAATGTTTTATTATAATTTAAATTAACCCAGTGGATCTCATTTCGACGAATATAGTACAGTAGTTCCGATTGTACAATTTACTGCATTTGTGCTCTAAGAAAAACATTTTAAAGTTCTAAACTTTTCACATTCATGAAAAATACAATTAACAATGACATACAGAAAACTAAGAATAAAAAAACTGATAACGAAAAACTGTATTAGCGAGGCAGATGAAAATTCGATGCAGAAAACGTCAATGCGAAGTAAACTTTTTTTCAGATCCAAGGAAGTCATGAAAATGTTAGGAACATAATTTTGACCAGTAAGGCATGATAAAGTGACTTTAATATTACAAACGAAAATTTGAAATACCCGCCGTTCAAAAAATTAATACCTTTTTTAGTAGTCAAAAATACGATATGCTGCTGAGCAATGACTGTCTACTACTTAGTATATCATGCTTTGTTTAGTTATCATTTATTTCACCAGAACCTTTATTACATTATAGCACTTGAGATGGTCAAAAGCTTTTTTAATTACACAATGAACATATAATTTCAGTGCTTAGTTTACAAGTATTTCTAGAGTTAATGGATGTTGAATAATTCTTCATGGAAAGTTATTCAAAGTGCATCCTTTTGCTAGATGCAGCTTATTGGTACATACGTTACATCAAAATGTCAAGTAGTTGTCGTGTGTATATCCTAAATGAGTTTTATACATAGGAACGCATTTTAAATACTTACTTCCGAAAGTTTTATATGAACTATTTAACAATACAGAATATGTTTCTGCAATCGTTAACTATATACAACTTTATTTCCTCCAGATCAATGAAGAGTCATATATAATTAATAATACAAATATACAAATATCAGTATAAATACAGAACTGTTATTGCATGTATAAAGGAAAAGCAAATCAATTTATAAAGACAGAGTACAGAGCCTCTGTGTTATATACAAAATTATTTAACGTGGTTATCGTATCATACATCAAAATACATGTATATATGTTTCATAGCATTTCCTTAAAAATATACACAGTTTAAGGCTAAATACTACTGCACATTCTTCGTTAACTACAATAAAGCAATAAAACCCATTGACAGTAGCTTCAAAAAGAGCGAAATAGGAACGAAAGCGAACTATGATACAGGATTATTACCTCAAGTGTTTTAGCTATTTTTCTTATATTGTCATTCATACAGATTTATGACTGTAAAACAGGATACGTTTTAAATAAATGTCTTTAATATGATGCTACAGCACACATGATATCTGCGTATTTCTCAGGGGTAACAACATTTGTCAGTCTATTGTCGACATATCCAAGTAGATACTGTAATTGTAACGATCTGGTTATATTGTCTGTGAACAGTTTATGAAATTCTTCGAAAAGAACTGAAATTTGTGTTAAGAATTAATGTATCACGTATTGCTATAAGACCAGAGTTAGGTGAGAGATATAGTCCTTATATGCTGTATCACAAACAAAACAAGTAGTGTCTATATTTGTAACCAGTGTACAACATAATTTTGCCAGGAATGTCAGGAGTTCGATACTGTCTGGTTTCATAAGCACGACTCGCCAAATGTTTGAAGGTGTCAGTTCAGAATGCACTTCTCGGAATCTGCTGAAATCTGAACATATTTTCATACGCTCCATCCATTTCGATTGTTCATACGAAATTAGTGAATGTTAGCAGGTTTTTTTCCAAGATAATTTTGACGGATAGTACATTGAATGTTAAAATTCAATCAAATAGTGTTCTAAGTTGCATTTGGACAGAATACGAATGATATCTGGCACAAAATTCGTATAAACAGTTATTACAATAATGAAATAATCTGTTTATTAACAATTTTAATACAATGTCTGTGGATTTCATTCTACAAAGTGATCCGAGGGAATTCAGTTTCTGTTGGTCTATGTACGTTTCTATGGATGTGAATCCTAGGAGGCCCTTTACCATGTATGAACGTGTTCTGTCTGGCAGCGATTGTATACGTTTAAGACAAAAATGGTGCGTTGCCTCCATATGACGCATGTCGCTTATGTTGGTATTGTTCCATAACTCACAGCCATAATAACTTTCGGAAGAACTGTTGACGTGTACAGTCGCGCAGATGTGATTGGATTGACCCCGTTTTTATGTATACAATTAAAACTGAATAGAGTCCCTTCTAGCGACTTGGCGTACCTTGTCTACGCTAGTGGGTGTTTTACGAGTTTTGCTTTGGGTAATGCCGAGATGTTTATACTCTGTAGTTACTTGTAGCGGTGATTTGCCATACATTATGATTGTCTCTTCGTGACGCATACGTTGTTTCTGATTATGGATAAGTACTGCACATTTCCTCGGGTTATAAACATACCGCCATTTGTTCGCGTATCTATAACACACGTTTAGAAGATCAGACAGTCCCTTTTTACTGAGTGAAATCAACATAATGTCATCAGCTTGTGTGGGTGCACAGACTGGCATATTGTTTATTTTCAATCCACCAGAAGATTTGCTTAATTGATTCAGAAGTTCATCAAGGGAAACGTTGTACAGAAACGGAGCACATATACTACCTTGTCTGGTGCCCTGCATGATGTTGAATGGTTGCGACACGTGTTGGAAGGAGAACTCGGCAAGATGCTCCATTCAGTAAATTTTGAAATGTTCTGAGAGCTTTTCCTTGTATTCCGAAGTTGAATAGCTTGTATATGACACCCTCGATCCATGTCATGTCAAATACTTTCATGGCGTCCATAAAGCATGTATACGTGACGTCACCACTTTCTTGGCAGTAGTTAACGGCTTCCTGATAGATAAATGAGGCCATTTTACACGACATTCCCTTCTGAAGGGGGTTAAGTTTACTGTTAAATTCAGTCTTTTCAATTCGAGTAAGTAATGTTTTTTCAAACAATTTCGATAGCACTGGGAGAAGAGAAATGGCTCCGTAGTTGTTCGGATCTATTTTACTTTTCTCATTACCTTTATAAAAAGTTATTGTAAGACTTTCTTTAAACTGTTTAGGAACGTGTTCTTGTGTTAATATTTCATTGAAAAGAATAGTTATACAGTTAACTAATGTCTCGCCGTCATTTTTGATATGCTCGTATGTTACGTTATCGTGCGACGCACTTTTACTTTCTGGCATACTTTCTATCATAATTATGTACTTCCTTGGTAGACATTTTCTTAGTTATTTCTCTAGAAAGTGAATTTGTTTGGTTTTGTGAAGAGGATGATTTAACACATTGTTCAACATGTTGTCGAAATTGGCTATCAAATTCGTTATCGGTTGAAAATGAATACAAATCAGTAAAATGTGTTTGCAAACCGAGCAGAATTTATTCTGGCTCTTTTGCACTCTCGCTGTTAAACACATTCTGTACAGTTCTGTTTTAATTTCTTTCCTTTTTTCGAATTAACGACTTTCCAGAAAGCTTTCTGATCTATTTCAGCAAGTCTATCGATTCGGTCATATTTGTTTCTCTCATTTGTTGATGATGTTTTTCTTTGAACACGCCTGAACGTACGATTCTGCTCTTTATATCTTGAGAATAAATCGCCGGTTCGTGGACGGCCGGGTGTAATGAAGTATTTCGACCCCCATAGAATAATGACCCCCGGTCATTATTCTATAGAAAAAGTGACCCCCCGGTCATAGTATTATGACCTCCAGATCATAGTACTATGACTCCCCCACGTGAAGTAAACTGAACCTCACGAAGAATATTGACTCCCATAAAAAACGACCCCCGGTCATTTGGTCAAATTTAGTGATAACTCATGTATCTAAGGCCTAATTGCTGCATTTTATGCTCCCGCTCGGGGGAGGGGGCATATAGATTTGCCCTTGTCCGTCCGTCCGTCCGTCCTTCCGTTTGACCATTAGCCCCAGATACCATCACTTGACACAGAAATCAGAGCATTCCGCAACGGGAAAAGGGATTCTATTTCTAGACGCTGTATCTTGGTGTATATATTTTTTTCAGGAAAATAACAATTCACAATACGTTCACAAAACACACCAGTGTCAATAATCCCTGCAAACTTCGGTATGAAGTACTTCTTCAGAAGAAAACTGCACAAGAAACTGCTAGCATAGAACTTAGTATTAACAGAAGTTGCAATACTTAGCAGTGGCAGTAAAGTACGGTAGCGGCAACAGTAGAAAGTAGTAGTAGTAGTAGTAGTAGTGGTAGTAGTAGTGGCAGTGGTAGTGGCAGTTGCAGTAGCAGCAGCAGCAGCAGCAGAGGAATAAGTGACAGCAACAACAGCAGCAGGAGAAGAAGAGGTAGATGTACAAGACGTATTAGTGGAAGCAGGTATAGTTGTATCAGCAGTAGCAGTTGTAGTAGTAGTAGTAGAAGTAGTAGTAGTAGTAGTAGAAGAAGAAGAAGTACATGTAGTAATAGCAATAGAAGTAGCGGCACCAGTAGTAGTAGTACAATCAAAGTGTTAACTATTGGAAATGGAGGGTATTAGAGTTGTAGATCTAGTAAAATTGTCCGTTAGGTTTGGTGGGGATCACTTTTTAATAGATATTATCGTCGAAAGTCTTTTTAGGAGCCGGTGTTTTACATGGAAAGAGTAACTTTTTTAAATAGAATAATGTCCGGGAATCGATATTGTATGAGAGTTCGAATGTAGTAATTTCGGCAGTGAGTATTTTACATGGAAGGAGTCACTTTTTCTATAGAATAATAACCGGGGTCGTTATTCTATGAGATTCGAAGGGAGTCCTCTTTAGGGAGTCAGTATTTTACTTGGAGGGGTCAGTTTTTCTATAGAATAATGACCGGGGGGTCGTTATTCTATAGAGTTTTCAAAGGGAGTCAGTTTTTTATAAGGGGAGTCAATATTTTACAGGAAAGGAGTCACATTTTCTATAGAATAATGACCGGGGGTCGTTATTCTATGGGGGTCGAAATACTTCATTACACGGCTCTAAGCCTTTCACACGGGCCTCTTTCATCTTCCGGTCTTTGTCTCTTTAAGTAGGTTTTCTAGTTCGTTGCGATACGCGTCAACTTGATTCTCTGATGTCCATTTATAAGAGTAATTACAAAATTGGTCTGTCGAAAATGTGCACTCGTTTATTGCACTGAAATGTATGTACATATGTAGCGGCAAGTGGCGTGATACATTTAGTGGGGCATCATCTTCAATAAAACACGACTTTATAACCCTGTGCAAGTTATTTGACACAATGAAATGATCGATTAGGCTTGGCGACATGTCAGTTCTCGGTACAAATGAGAACCTACTTCCGGTACACATACTAGTTCCTGTTACTACTTTCAGGTAATGAGATCGCACCAAGTTTAATATGAATTTATCACGTTGTCTGTCATTTTCAGTTAGAATTTTGGAGTTAAAGTCTCCCATTAACACCAATCCCGAGTCGTAATCCATCATCGAGATTAAATCATTAATTTTATTAACCCGCTTAGCTCAGTAGGTAGAGCGTTGGTCTACGGATCGCGGGGTCGTGAGTTCGATCCTCGAGCGGGGCGTATGTTCTCCGTGACTATTTGATAAACGACATTGTGTCTGAAATCATTAGTCCTCCACCTCTGATGATTCATGTGGGGAAGTTGGCAGTTACTTGCGGAGAACAGGTTTGTACTGGTACAGAATCAAGGAACACTGGTTAGGTTAACTGCCCGCCGTTACATGACTGAAATACTGTTGAAAAACAGCGTTAAACCCAAAACAAACAAACAAATAACTTCTTCTTTAAAGTAATCTAAACTTTCACCTCTACATGGGAGATACTAGTCTAAGGAGATACACATGAATAATATACAGCGATTGTGTTGGTAGAATAAGTTTTAAAATGGCGATACGCTCACTGTTTGTTTCTATAATTATCTGAATCTTCTGACTAAGAGACTTGTGCCAAATGAGCGCTACTCCACCTTTGCCGAATTCTCGCCAGTTTAGGGTGTACGGAGTTTTGCAGCAGACGACGTAGAAAACTTACAAAATACGTATATTTCCTTGCAACAATTGTTGGTATATTCCCAGACGCAACTTGAAAAAAAAACGTTATGATGCAGATATATGTTTATGTTACCTGGTCGTTACCGCGAAAATACATATTTCAAATATTGTTATATTCCATCTATATGAAATTTCATATCCATGCTAATTGCATCTCATGTTGTTCCTTTAATGAATACGCTAATACTTGAATGAAACTATGGAACAAACTTAGAGAAAGCTAGTAAATATAATTATCAAATTCTTTAAGAAAAGTAGTCAGTAAACTCTTAATATTTCTTAGTATTTTAAAAAAGTGGCTTCGCGACTTTTCGCATAAGTATTAAACTGAACTGAATCAACACAATTCACTATTTCTGAAACGTTTTTATCTGAAGAAAGAAGGTGGGGGGGGGGCATAAAAATGGGCTAGGTCCTTCCGTCCATCCGTCCGTCCTTCAGTCTGTCACAGCTATTGCCCGGTCCATAACTCTGACATCCGAGAAGGGATCTTGAAAATGCGTGGCATAAATGGTCCCCGTAAGAAAAGAACGTGTAACATGCAAGACCCAGGTCACTGTCTCGAGTTCAAGGTCACACTTAGAGGTCAAACATGATAAAAATATTTTTTTGGTCAGGACATTTAGTTTACTTTGCATAAATGGATATTCAAGTAACTTGGCACAAACAGTTACCATAGTAAATTGATTTGTCCCGTGTAAGACCCAGACCTTTAACTCAAGGTCCAGGTCACACCTGGTAATAAACATGCTTGTATGTTTTCGTCTGGTCTGTAACTTTTAATTTATGGACATATTTACATGACCTGGTATAAATATTCACCATGACAAGAAATGTGCAAAGGTCAGATGTGCCCGAAATAAGTTTCTTCTTGTTGGTGCATGAAATTACTTCCCTTTGATATAATAAATGTCAAATACGTATATCGATAATTTTAATAATCGTTGCGCGTAAGTGTAATGAAATAAATAATTTAAAATGTGGATATACCAGTATCAAGTTTTTTCTGTCTTAATTTTACTTCAAAACTGACTTTCCTCACAAAGGTTATTTACCTGTGATTAAGGATTTTCTATTAACAAAATTTAGGTAAGGTAACAGTAAATGATAACGTAAAGACGAATGTTTTGAGTTTGAAAATTAGACGACATATCGTTTCAACAAAATGAGACATTTCATATTGTTTAAAGTTTTGATTTTGGCTAGAATATGTTATACGAAGATTACTGCCATAATAAGGAATATATGCTAATACGGAATTACAAAATATCTTGTTTTACTTTCGGCTTACTGTGTACTTGAATTAGTGGATATGTTAGCTGAAGAAATTTGAAACAATTTATCTGTAAACATTTTTGAATATCGTTAGCGGCGGGCTGTGATGTGATTAGCACAGAAAATTTCATAAGTTTAAATGTAGATCAAGTTGTGGATATGTTTTTCAAGATTAGAATTGCAAAATGTTAAAATACATTTGGTTTTTAAAGCTACTGTCCCATAGTTAAGGTGAAAATTTTCGACATGTTCACTTCCGTCATGTTTGGCATTGAAAGAATATATGACACTGTAAAACTGATGAAGTAAGTGAAACCAATTAGATATTGGAAAAAATGAAGAATAATGTAATTTTTCTGAATTATTTCAAAAGCGTTCTTCTACACAATATTTTTTGGTTATTTATGAGTATCCTGCAAAAATCTTATATCAATATGTTTGTACCAATAGGCACTTCAGAAGTTCAGAGTACTCTCTTTTTATGGATTTTTGAGAGGAATTACTTTGCGCTTTAAACATGCTGGTTGGTCCCTTTAAAATGTAGTCTTTCGCGGTCTAATTTTAGTTGTACACTGAAAGTACTTGCCTTTTGATTTTGAGGATGCTGGGAAAGCGTTAGCCTTTATTTATTTGCTGTACGGAGAATGCGTCGACTTTTCTATTTGTGTCATAAAAGCATTTACTATCCAAACTGAACCGCTGAACATATCAATTTTCTATTTCTTGTTTATTTTAATGAAAATCACTTTAGTGGTTATGTATTTAAAAAAACCTATTCAGCTAATACTTCAATGCGAGTCGCTTAAAAACTGACCGTGTTGTGAACGTTTGTCCTTTTATGTTGGTCGTAATGTGAAATCGCTTGCTTTGTCATTTTGGTTTTGCTGTAAGAGTTTCAATCTAATATCAGTTTTTAATAACTGTTAAATGCTATTTTCATAATTATAATGACATAAGTTTATAGATATATTTTGTGGGGGATGTGTCTTATTTTCGAGAACATTTCAGAAAGCGTGAAAACTACTGGAAAAATATATATGTAAATTGCTATTTCCAGTTACAGATTATTATTGGTTGATATATTCAGTTGTTTTTTTTTTTAATAAAATGACCGTTACGTTACGATACGTTGAGACCACTGACCGTTTCAAGCTTTAGTGATTAACTTAACGTAGAGATCGTTTTATTGATATACAATTTTGATTTAAATTGAAATTGGCATCTTTAACCTAAATCCTCAATTTTGTTTCAAACCTGTAATTTATCACTCACCATACGTTTCAGTGGGGTCCTCCCAATGAAAGCATTATTTCTTAAAGCCTTTTTCTAACTTTTAAGATTTTCTTTTATATAAACAAAGATGGATTTTACCGTGTATTGTCTTGTCGATTAAAACACGTTTCGCAAAATGACCTGATTTTAGCTATTCCGGTTTACTCCCTTGTATTAAAAACAGCATTTAATTCCAGGTTAGTATCCCTTCTTAGTGTAATTCTAACGTGTTAGAATGGAAATAGATTTTAGTTTTGCCTTTAGTTTAACCTTCGGCCTCCGTGATTAGATTACTACGCATCTGAACTCTAAACCGTGTTTTATTTGCCAAGAAAGCACGCAAAACTAAAATACATTTCCCAAATTTGAGAGTCTTAGACTCTTAAGTAGCCTTTGATTTAAAAAAATTTCACTTTGCATTTTATGAAAGACTACACAAATTCAGGATGTACTAAAATTGTTTAGAAATATGGTAAGAAGTTTGAAACTTGCTATAAATGAGAAAAATTAATTGTTGGTTGATGTTTTTATATAAATTTCTTTGTAACAAATCGTTAGGACAGTTATCAGCATTGGATATCGATTTGCTCTTTATTACATTCCTTGTAGGGTTATATCAGTTTGTCGGCAATCCGGAGGAGGTTGACAAGGGTAACTTGCCAAAGGTCTAGCAGTTATGGTCTTGTCTAGCAGTTATGGTCTTGTCGAAGGTGTCTTTTTGTATTTTCCGTAAGTGATTTGGACTGGCTATGCAATTTAGATTTGTAAAAAGAAAACAAACAAAAAAAAACTTCTTTGACAGAGATAAGAAGGTTTTAGAAAAGATTTTTCCTGCCAATTATTACAAATTGAACGAGCAAGGCAATAGTGTATATTGTAAATGTCAAAGATATATAATCTCTAATTAAAATGTAATTTCAAAACAAATACTGACTAGTTAGAAGTTTTGTTCAATATTAGTTCATAATAGTAACGAGGAATAGTATTATTTATCAGTCTTGATACAAAATTATGTATTTATCAGATCATGTGCAGAGAAACAGTAATACTATCATGTGCACGCCTTGGCAATTGGAATATCGCTTCACATTTAACGAAAATGCGCAGTTTGAATAAATTGTGTACCAAAGCATTTGAAAAACAAATGAAAAGAAAAACGTGCGAATACAAAGCCCTTTTATGTAGCTATCAGTTTTTTAGGTCAGATTATTCTGCTTTTAGTAGGAGATTTTGACAACACAACATTTAGTAAATTATTCCACTCAACCAAATATTGTCAATAACCTGAATTTAAATACGAATAAAGACGTTTGATGTTGTAATTCTTTGCTGTCAAATTGTTTTAATACAAACAGAAAAACGAAAACTACATATCACACCCCAGATATGCACTGTAACATTTGACATCATGTGTACTTTAATTAAATGTTTTTGTAAACTGATCAATATATTTTCTACAACGGAGTAACAAGTCAATTGCTAAATTTAACACTCTCTTTTACTATTGTTTGCAACAAAACTAAATGTTTTGTGATGTGGATGCGTTGCTCATAGTAGTACATAATGTGTGATCCTTAGACATAAAGTAAAGACTGTCTACAGTGACCGACCTTCGGAGAATTTCAAAAAAGGTCATTGTAGACAGGGAGTCTCTATACACAATCTGACTAGCAGAGGTATTGGTTTAAGGCAAATAAGACATATTCTAGTTAGCATTTATCAAGGACCTTTAAACATTCTCATAAAACATGGAATATTTTTATAGGCATTTTCAGTCTGCTTCACTTAATTTTAATTGATAAGACGGTGACCCAGTTATCAAAATCACGAACCACACTCCATGATTTGTATTGAAGAAGTTTCTCCCTTTGAAAGGGAGGTTCAAAAAGTCGTTATAAAGGTTCAAAGTCTTGGTTTGGGGCTAAGAAATCATGGTCGCTGTACGCATCAGAGAGGTGGTCGCTAGAAACAAGCTAATTTTAATGCGCAATGCATCGGGAGGAAATAAAAAAGTCGTTGTAGACAGAATGTCGCTGAAAGCAAGGGGTCGCTAAGCCAGTGTTTACTGTAGTTTATAATTACGAGAAGTTTAGACTTCCATAACAGTCAACAGGCTAAATAGATCAAACATGCAGCGTTGTCGTAAACAGAAGTAAATAGCCCGGTTAAATTTGTAATGTTTAAAACTACTGTCATGATTGAAATATTATATGACATGTTATTTCCAAAAATGACAGTTTTTATGTCTTTGTCTTGTACATTTTACTCACTTCTAAAAAAGCTTATCCAATTTTGTTAACATTGTTTCTGCTACTGCTTTGAATCAGATACACGGTTGTAGCAACCTAAAGAAAGACCTGTTTGATAATCATGTATGAAAAGATATGACCCGTTACTAGTCTAAAAACATTTTTCATACGGAGCTTAATAAGCATTTCACAATGTAATCGTTGGAATTACATTTCAAGTCGTGTAGAAATAAGCATGACTACCCATCAACATAACAGTGAAAAGTATCCTTTACGCTTACACCCATATTTTGAGAAACAAAATCAAACAACACCAAACAATAGAAAATAAGGGTTGTTTTACATGAATACTGAACAGCAAACAAATCATGATTATTACTCTATAAAACAATAGTCTATGAACTTATATATACATTGAATTCCAGAAAAGGTAGGTATTTCAATGACCTTGAGCTTAAATGTAAACAAATGTGACGGCCACCGAATGAAAGTAGACAGTGCCGATCGCTAGAATTTCACACGTAATTTCTTTGGTGGAAAAGACATGTTCGTAACGAACAAATTTGGTGGTGAAACTTTGCATTCATTTAGTAACAAATACAGCAGCAAACAACAAAAAAATCTACGGATGATGGATTACCTCGCAAGTATTTCATTATTGCAAAAAAAAAATAATAAACTTCAATCGTAAATTGCTTGCTGCGCATGCGCAATGAAAGGGGCGAAGTTCTTATTTACGTTTTGTATATTTCTAAACTATCACCACTAAAGGGAAGGTAACTAAAACGTTGCTGAAATATGTATTCTGAAACTTATCCCTTTGTTAAAAGTAGTGGTCTCCCTTTTGTTTACATATCTTCAAAAAGTAGGGTAACACTTGCATAATAAGTTCAAATAAGTTCTTAACCTTTGAAAACAAGAAAAATATATTTCTTATAAAATGTCATTGAAATATCTGAAAAGGACTGCATAAATGTGCAGCACTTTAGCACAGTTCAGCGCCTTTAAAAACTCACAATTTAAAAAAACAACTGTTACATATCAGCGTTTTGATGCATTTGCAATGATGTAAAAGTGCTGAAACTTCACATAACTAGGTAAAACGTAGTTTTCAACAGTTGTTTTTCCCCATTTCTTTACGAATGGCATTCCTTTTTAAAGGCTGACAACTTTTGAGAATATTTAATTTGTCCAATCCTACTTGAAAGCACGGTAGAAGTTGAACATGTAATGAACAGGTAGATTCCTGGTAAAGATGTTGTTTATTTACCAAATATTTCTGTTTTCATGATAGACATACTTCTAAACCTTATTAAAACTATAATAGCATATTTACGGTGACAGAAGTGTTACGCTAAATATATAATTTATAGAACATAATCTTTACAATAAACATCAACAATATGTTTCACCCTAAAGAAAAGGAACTAGGTTGGCCGGCCTCACATATCAAAATAAAATTGGAATATATTCAATATTTTTACATTGTTTTTATAGGAAGGAAATCACTTTAATTCTGTGTTCACTTCATTAGTAACTACAAGCAACAAGCCACTGGAGCTAGTTTATATTTTCTACTTGTGTGATAAGAGGCATCGATTTCTAGCAATATTCCTGTAAAACAAAATTCATTCCGACAAAGCGATAACTTCCTTTACGTCAGATAATTCTAAGTTAATGTTCTGACAAGAAACAGCTATCTGAAAATTTGAATATTCGAACAATATCTAAAAATAGCGAGAATAAAAACGACCAATGACATTTTAAATTCGCTGTGTATTTTGAAACGCTTGTGGTGAAAATGGAAAGCTCGGGGTTTTCCAGTCATCAAATTTTGATGCGTACATATTCTGTTTTGTCTGCAAGGTGTTGTACATCTCTTGTATTTGTTGTGCCATTCTTGTGATAAGAACAGATTGATCTTGATGTTGTGGCTGAAACTGTGGTGTCTCTTGCCTTTGTGCCTGTTGCTGCTTTTGATGCTGTTGACTATTCTGACCTTGTGAAGGATCTGCCTTTTGTCTTGCCTCGGTAAAGTAGCGTGGGCTCGGTGGATTCGGTGGGTTCGGTTGCGGTTTGGGCTCCAGAAACTTTTTCAAGTCTTCTCTGCCAACTTCGGTCAGGCAATCTGCTACAAAGCTTTCTGAAAATGAAATTTCATCCAAAAAATGGAAAGTATACCCTACTGACAATTTTGTCGTAAGCAACGATTTTCTAATCTCTGTTTACAAGAAAACACGGCATGTAGAATATCTATTTGCCCTAAGTCTCAGACCAAGTGATCTTTTCTTATATCATAGTTTACCATCATGATTGTATTCCAGAAAATTGGAAGGTCTTCTCACTTTATCTGTTCCAGTGATTTCATTTCACAGTTTACCCCCATTTAAAGAGGTATTTATCCAGATATAAATTAAACTATTTAGTTTCAGAATTTCATTTATTTATTTATTTGGGTTTTACGGCGCATCAACACAGTATAGGTTATATGGCGCCGAACAGGACTACAAATTTTGGTTCCACATCTCATTTACATCGAAATAATAATATGAGGTATGGAATCAAAATTTGCATACCTGCTGGAATCACAGAGTTACTGCAAACCCAAGTGTTAAGACCCCATGGGGCGTTTAGTTTCAGAAAGAAGTGCTGTTAGTTATATTCTAAACTTTAAGTAACTTTAAACAAGAGGACCATGATGGTCCTGAATCGCTCACCTGTCCCAACATGACCCAGTTTTGAACTGAGTATGACGTCGTTTTTTTTCTATTATTTGACATAGTGACCTAGTTTTGGAGCTCATGTGACCCAGTTTTGAACCTGACCTAGATATCATCAAGATGAACATTCAGACCAACTTTCATACAGATCCCATGAAAAATATGGCCTCTAGAGAGGTCACAAGGTTTTTCTATTATTTGACCTACTGACCTAGTTTTTGAAGGCACATGACCCAGTTTCGAACTTGACCTAGATATCATCAAGGTGAACATTCTGACCAATTTTCATGAAGATCTTTTGAAAAATATGGCCTCTAGAGAGGTCACAAGGTTTTTTTATTTTTAGACCTACTGACCTTGTTTTTGAAGGCACATGACCCAATTTCGAACTTGACCTAGATATTATCAAGGTGAACATTCTGACCAATTTTCATGAAGATCTTTTGAAAAATATGGCCTCTAGAGAGGTCACAAGGTTTTTCTATTTTTAGACCTACTGACCTAGTTTTTAACTACAGTTTACCCAGTTTCGAACTTGGCCTAGATATCATCAAGATGAACATTCAGACCAACCTTCATACAGTTCCCATGAAAAATATGGCCTCTAGAGAGGTCACAAGGTTTTTTTATTATTTGACCTACTGACCTAGTTACTGACGGCACGTAACCCAGTTTTGAACTTGACCTAGATATCATCAAGGTGAACATTCTGACTAACTTTCATGAAGATCCATTCAAAAGTATGACCTCTAGAGAGGTCACAAGGTTTTTCTATTTTTAGACCTAATGACCTAGTTTTTGACCGCAGCTAATTCAGTTTCAAACTTGACCTAGATATCATCAAGATGAACATTCAGACCAACTTTCATACAGATCCCATTAAAAATATGGCCTCTAGAGAGGTCACAAGGTTTTTCTATTATTTGACCTACTGACCTAGTTTTTGATGGCACGTAATTCAGTTTCAAACTGTAACTAGATATCATCAAGGTGAACATTCTGACCAATTTTCATGAAGATCTTGTGAAAAATATGGCCTCTAGAGAGGTCACAAGGTTTTTCTATTTTTAGACCTACTGACCTAGTTTTTGACCGCACGTGACCCAGTTTCGAACTTGACCTAGATATCATCAAGATAAACATTCTGACTAATTTCATAAAGATCCCATGAAAAATGTGACCTCTAGAGAGGTCACAAGCAAAAGTTTACGCACGGATGGACGCACGGACGGACGGACGCACGGACGGACGACGGACGCTGCGCGATCACAAAAGCTCACACTGTCACTTCGTGACATGTGAGCTAAAAATGCAGTAATACCTTATCATAGGATGAAAATGAACAAAAACACATATTGTTTTCTTAGATAATGACATTATATAAACGAACGAATTCCATTATCCTTACAGAAACCAATAACACTAACAAAAACGACGTCGTTTTCCTGCAGTATCTTACAAATTCTGATATTTGACTATATTGTTATGAAAAGTTAATATGTTAATATTTCGTGACAAATAGTTTTCACTCATTTAATCAAGTGAAACTTATTTATTTGAATTTTTAAGACTTTTTAATAATGGGAAAAATTTTCTAATGAATAATAATGTCATAACTGCTCCACTGGCCCGAACCTATTGAAAACATACTATAATAATTATTGAATATTATGTGTAGAAGATTTTAAGAACATTTGAATTGACAAACAGCACTGGTCAAATTATAGCATCTTCTCTTACTATGATTTCTTCTTTTAATTACAGGAAATATTTAAACATTCTGCTTTCTATTAATTAATATATGCCAATGAATCCACACTTACGGCAATGGATATATAATCTTGTTCTTTCTATTTCCTTATGGTAGAGACATGCAAGAAATAGGTTTGGGTCTTCTGCCATGGATTTCTCAATTTTGCCATCTGGAGTCCATTGATATTTCTGTCTAAGCTTTTCTTTTTCTTTATAGCGGAGTTTACTGCTGATCTTTTTCAACATCTGTAGTCCATGCGGTGTCAGGGAAATTTGTGTTGGCGCTAAATGACAACACATGGGAACAAAAATTAAATTTTGTAATAAGATGTCATTTCATTGTGGAGTTGATATCAACCTTATTCGTTTGTAATTTTGCATAAAGTAAATCATAAAAAACAAGTTAATAATGTAAAACTAACGTTTTGTTCAAAGCTTTTTTAGTTTATGTGAATTTAATTTCATTCTGACTCATTTCTCACAGTACTTGTCATAGTTTGTGACAAACTCTAAAACTTATGTTGTTATCAGTCTAGGCGTTTACTGCTATTAACACAGCAAAGAAAATATGCAAACATTTAGAAGTTATAGTTAAATATAAATGTGTCAAGACATATCTCGTCTTATTACCAATGCATTTTCATACATCTTAGTCTTTTCGGAACCAAATCCGTAAAAATGAATAGAAGAACGACACTTATACACTTAACCCCTCTGGTGCAGTTACCACGAATAAAGGCAAAAACATCTAACAATGGCGTCATCGCAGGACTTTTACATGATTGATGTATATTTAGTCCTTATAGTGAAATAAATATAAATACAACAAGAGTGCCAGAATGTCACAATATACGCCCGTCACAGCAAATTTCTTTACATTAGCACCTGTATTTGCAAATGGAATTTTAATTTTGTGGTTGTTTACTATGTTTTTTTTAGTAATTATTGTAATTCTTTTGTTTTTCTAAGTCCACCAAAAAAATCCTTACTAGGTAGAGATACCTTAAATTGAAAGTAACATCTATGTTGTACCACAGAAAAGTGGTCTTGGTTTTTCCCTACGGTCAGTTATAAAAAAGTTACAATGTAAGTTATTTATAGTAACAACTAAGGGAAGTTAATCTTAAAAAAAAAATTAAAGTCCACACAAAAATACTTACCAGGTAACATGCATGTTGTACTACAGAAAAGTGGTCTCGATTTTTTCCTACGACTAGTAATGAAAAAGTTACAAATATAAGCTATTTATAGTAACAACAAAGGGAAGTAATTCTAAAGAAGGGACCTGCGCATGACACTCCGTCTCATGATGGTGTACAATTGTGCCAAGTTACATCAAAATCCCTCCATGCATGAAGAAGAAATGCTCCGGACAAAGTCATACTTGTATCTGACCTTTGACCTCTAAGTGTGACCTTGACCTTACACAGAGGGACCTGGTTCTTGCGCATGACACTCCTTCTCGTGGTGGTGAACATTTGTCCCAAGTTATATCAAAATCCCTCCATGCATGAAGAAGAAATGCTCCGGACAAAGTTTTCATTCTTGTATCCTTTGACCTCTAAGTGTGACCTTGATCTTAGACCTAAGGATCTGGTTCTTGCGCATGACACTCTGTCTCATGATGGTGAACAATTGTGCCAAGCTGCATCAAAATCCTTCCATGCATGAAGAAGATATGCTCCGGACAAAGCCATTCTTGAATTTGACCTTTGACCTCTAAGTGTGACCTTGACCTTAGACCTAGGGACCTGGTTCTTGCGCATGACACTCCGTCCCATAATGGTGAACAATTGTGCCAAGTTTCATCAAAATCCCTCCATGCATGAAGAAGATATGCTCCGGACAAAGTCTGTGGACGCCGAATCCGCCCGCCCGCCAGGGGCGTTCCCATAATACGTCCCGTTTTTCAAACGGGCGTATAAAAATTGGGTTAATTATAAAAACTATGTATGTATGTATGTATGGTGAAATTGTTAATTTAAATCGATAAATGTATGTATGTATGTATGTATGTATGCTGAAAATGTAAATCGATAAATGTACCTTTGAGAGATTGTAATAGCAACTGCAATCCGTCGAGCACAGATTTATCGATGTGGCTCAAATCCGTTAAAAATCTGTGTTGTTCAAGCTCAAACATCAGGGGGATAAGTTGTGACTGCATGTTCTGCAAATCGAGCAGTAAACTTTGTTCCTGTATCCTGTGACCTTCCCTCATTCTTGTAGATACTATATTTACAGAGGCATTAATCAACCTTTGAACTGCTTTCTTGTCGACCGTTTCTATATTAATTTGATGTAAAGCTTCAGTAAATTCTTTCAGACTGGTAAGTTCTTTTAGGGACGCGGGTTGTGTTTCATCTCTTGACATTGAAACTACTTTTTTTAGAGAGTCCAATTCTGTCACAACTTTGCGTAGTTTCTCTTCCGTTGTGTCTATGTTGGACTGAAGGTAATTGATCTGACGCGAAAGGTCAATGCATGCCATTTCACTACTGTCAAGGCGTACTTTGGTCTGTTGAAGTTGCTCGTAAACATTTAACAACTTGATTTGCTGGTCCGTTTCCACACAGAGACTCTCGCTGGTACCTTTTGAATAAAAAGTTTGTTTGTTGTAAATCTATATTTTGCTATGGGCAATAATTATGAAAGTTATCATCCAACCCCTGCAGTGTATTCGAGACAGGTCAATTATAATCAATAAACAAGTATATAGCAGACAATTGTCTATATCGTAAGAAAACTGAAGTGATGAATGGTGTTCTAGAAAGCATAATTTAAAATATGCAAAAGAGGCAAACAAAAAGTTGCAACTCATATTCTTATCTGCCGAATCAAGCTTAAAGATAACGCAAGACACGTTTTCATTCGTTCATTTTACTTTCGGTACGACTCATTTGTTTTATCTACTAGTAGGTTAATTCTACTACTGAGAAAATATGCTTTATGCCCTTTTGAGAAAGCCCATCGTTATGTTTTCTAACTGTTTGTAAATATCATTACTGTTTCCGAACCTTTGATATTGTAAACTTTTCCATCTATTTCAACAATATCGACACCATTCTCCTGTAGATCGACAAGGTCATCACCTTCCACTAGCAAATCTTGCAGTATTTCAACATACATATCGGGTATCATAAATGTGATAACTAAGCTTGAGGATGGTTCAATTCCACTTATAATGACAAACTTCTCTGGCACAAAGAGCAGCTTCTGTACTCTACAACGCAGAAGCTCTACATCTTTCCTTGAATAATTTCTGAAGTTTCTACCAGCAACATGGAATTTTACGAATCTGTAACCATTTTCTGAAAAAAGCGGGAAAAAAACGAAAATATATATGATACATGTATAGCATACCACAGGTATATAAAGACAATATGTTTCATTATTGCATATGTTACTGAAAATAGTTACTTATACTGAATTCAAACGTATATGAGCAGCGTTAGGTCGGTATTAGTTTTCGTTTGTGCTGGTGTGCCTGATATCGATATCTGGCACACTTCCGGCGATATCAGGCACACTTCCGGCTGCGCAAAACATACAGATTTTATACTTCCACTAACAGGATGTCATGTGTATACAAACTAACATTTATTTTACAAAAGAAAGGATGGTAAATTAACATAATTTCGCTAGCTTCCTCTTCTATCGCGGTTGACTAATGCTGACACAAGAAACTACGGCCCTAGAACGCAAGAATTTATAACAAATGTTGGAAAGGAAATGACGTTAGTGTCATCAGACAACGGTGACGTTCCCGCGTATTACATGAACATCCAATGACGCTGTGCAACATTAAATTATTTTAATTTTGTTTTTACTTTAACAGTAGAGTGGAACATTTGCAATAAATAGGTTGCAAAACAGGGCTGGTGTGCCTTAGGGCGATATTGGCATTCTGGACCAATATCTCTCCTAGTATGCCAATATCGCCTTAAGGCATACCGGCCATGTAAACTAATCTCTAATTATTCAAGTATCAGTTAATGACAAGTAAGGCATATATTTAGGAGAATAAATCTAGAGCAGATCTTGAAAAGATGGCTTCGATTGATTAGTACATTTGTCCCTTTACGAAACTTGACAATTTTAAAATGCAAACTGTAACAAGAGCTGTCTAATGACAGCGCGCTCGACTATTTGAAGACCATCCACCTAATACTAGTTTACATACAAAAACGTTAGCAAATTTTCTTAGCTGAAAAATGGGCAACGTTTTGCTAAATTGTAAGCCAGAGTAATAAAACTTGCTATGTGAGGTCATCCCAAGATGCCAAGACGTATGGAGAATCTGAAAACATTAGGAGAAACATGCGTATATGCAAAACCGTACAATAAAAATCTATGTTACAAAGGGGCATAATATAAATATAAAATAAAAGTTACAGTTACACGTGTTGCCACACAATGTCATCTCATGAAGCCGAAGTCATGTGTGAAGTCTGAAGGTATTTGACTCAGTAGTTTTGAGAAACCTGCTTACATGCAACACTTTAAAGCCGAATATTCTTTGGCCGTTATTTTAATAAAATAAATGCTAGAGAAAAGTTACTTGCGCGATGGGTCATCTCATGATGCCAAATGCATGTGTGAAGTCTGAAAGCACTTGACCAATCAGTTATTGAGACACTTGCTTTCATGCAAAACTTTAATCTGAAAACCTAAATTAAAAAGAGGCTTGATTTTGCCAAAATAAAAGCTAGACTCATGTAATTTGTCCTGTTAGGTCATCTATCTCAAAATGCCGAATACATGTTTTGAATGTTTGAAAGCATAAGGTCAAGTAGTTTAAGAGAACCTGCTTACATGAAAAACTTTTTGACGCGGATGCCGAAGCCAGTGAAAGTTGAGTTTATACAAATTTATTTTAGCTGGACTGTGATGAAAGCTTTAAGCTTATTTGAACCACTTCGAGTCCGCTTCCTGGAAAAACCAGTACTGGTGTCATATGAGAAGACGTGATCGTGACCCCAATAGGGCTCGAACCAACGACTCCCAGATTGAGCGGCCGACACCGTAACCACTAGACCACCGCTCCCCAATGAAAGTGTGATAGCAATAGCTCTACTAGCTGAAAATTTCATATTGTCGAGCTAAGAATTACAAAAAAATACCTGGCTGATATGATGGCGCATACAAATGCAAAACGTTTCCAACTGTTTTAGAATAGTCCAATGCATCTTGAATAAGATCTCTCCTCCCTGCCAAGTAAAGGATCCCTTGAAGATACAAGAGGTTGTCACGACTGATGTAACCACGTGTTCGTAATATTCGAAAAAGGTCTTGTGGTAATTTAATTTTTTCAAGGACGCTTTTGCCTATTCCACCCTCACCTGAAGGAAATGAAAATATGTTTTAATGCTTACATGGAGAAATATGTACAATGTACAGGTAACATTAGCAAAAAATTAATTTACTGTTTTTATTTGTTGCAAATATTTGCACGATTGTATATTTAAGAATAACCTCCCTTACCGTTTATCTTTTGGAATTGAAAGTGTATGTGTTTTATACAGAATGTTTCATCATGTGCAGATTATTTCAGATAATCTTCATAATTATGCTGTTTAATCTTCAATTTCAACAAACTTGTTTATAATAGTTTCAGGTCTATAGACGTGACGGAAGTCTGTTTTGAAACGTTTAAATAACAATTGTACAGAATTTCATACAATTTCCAAACTGAATACTTCGCATATTCAATTCTTTCCTAGGATATGTTTTTCACTTGAAAATAACAACAATATCTAGTCAATATCAAATCTGCCGAAGATCATAATTCAATCTATATGAAGACCTATATAGCAAACTTTTACTGATGCCTACATTAAATATGAGAAGCATTGTGTGTCAAAACAAAAAGACAAGTTTTAACATTATAAAACGTCCAGGAGTGGTCTTAAGTAATTGTTAACTAAATCAGTGTAATTGCTGTTCTTGTTTTGTTTAATACCTTCAAAAAGACACTTCATTTTGCTTAGATCTTCAGCTGATAGACTCTCTCCTATGTTGTTTAGTAAAATATTAAAGTTCCAATCAGTTGGTGGGTCAGGTATATTTTCTAAGGATTCCGTTGGCTGCACCTCTGTTCCTGTGTTTGTCCGCTCATCATGTATCTGATCATTTTGTCCCGGTATCACAGACTGTCTACTACTTTCAGGTGATTGCCTTGGTGACATTGGGATAGCATCTGTTGCCAAGGACAACGCTCCTGTTAAGTCATTTAATTTTTCTTCAGACATTTCTGCTCTGCAAGCAAAATTGATATAATGGTTGTGGTATAATGAAAACGTGAGCACTAAGGAACAAATGAACAGTTATATGACAGTTGTAGCGAAATTTGCATAGCGTTATGATATTCTGTAAAATACTAAAGTACTATTTGTTTAGAAGTCTCGAAAAAATAGTTATCTTAGCAATGTAAAGAACGTTCATAAGTGTATTGTCATTTTAAAAACAATTTAACAAGAAGGAAAGTGCAATAAATTTTGTCTCTTTGCGGAGGTTAAGGTTATCCTTAACCAACATATTTATTTTAGGCTCTGTGTAATAGCTCAACTGTCCAAAATAGTTTATGCCAAATAGGCCATTTTATTTTTAATTTTCAAATTGTGCGTCGGCTTATCTCGCAGCTTTTAACTATAACTTGAAGCGTAATAGTCGAAATAAAGTTTAAACTATCTGATAGGACTTAGCGGCGGGTTATAGGGAAAATATATTTCTTTTTGTGGAGAAAATACGAAACTTTGTATATACCTATTTTGAAGTATGCTAAATCAAAAGAAAGTAGGAGACACGCGGCGTTATTGCCTAAAATGAGGCCCCAACAGGGGACCTATATTTTTTTGTTATTTTAATTATATATTGTAAAGCGTTTTCCAAAAAGTTTATTTATGACCTTAATCAGTAATTATTCTTGACACTGTATTTATTCAGTTGCCTTTTATACACATTTAATATATAAGACACAAACAAATGAATTAGATGAGGCTCTAAAAGGGGGGACATTGTTTTAGAAAAAAAAAATCATTTATAAAGTGAATTTATTTTTAAGTATTAAGATCATAAGTAAACAAAACTCATTTTAATGCATTCTAGTATTTAATTATGTCATTTTAAATCAAAACAGCGATAGGTATTCTCTAACACGAACGTATTCATAATGTCATTGACATGACTGCATACAGAGTACATTTGCTTTAATATATCAATATCTGCATGTGAATGTATTTCTTGTATTTAATTTGATGAATTTCTTGCAACTGTAAGCAGTTTTACGAATTATGTAACATAATTGAAACCAAGTGCCAGCTATCTTGTCTATTCTCGGCAGGATAACGATGTCAGTGTTTGCTTTAATTGCCTGTTTCCAGATTCTGTCTGCTTGATACAATGCTCTATGCAAGTGAACATCAAAAGTGTTTTCAAAGTGTCTATTTATTTAAGAAAATATATTTTCTGGTTTCATTTACTAATTCACATATCGATATGTTATTGTATAACAGAACAATATATCGTTCCAATCGTCATTTGCACTTGACAAACCTTTAAACGGGGCATAGCCGTTAGCAGAGATGCCATATACCTGCAAACATGTTGAGACAGTATCACAACCAGCTAATGCATAAAGAACATTTAATTTAGCTTTTATGGGCGGCTGTGTTCTTGATGTGTTTTTTCCTGTTGGACTTTAGTCCATTTTTTAACCCAAAATGACAGCTTGCTACAGAATGAGTCAATTGTTTCAGAAGTGTTTTAAATGGCCAAATGCAGCTACAAGTAACAACCAGCAAACTGATTTACTGTAGACAACACCATTGTGCCTCAGCGTCTGTTGCACGTAACATTATTCCTATGTGGTTTTGCTTTAATGCATCTGCGGCAAACAAATTCATACCATGATCAGTATTCTCGTGGGTGCATATGAAGTGCTGGATGTATGTATCGTTGGGCATTATGTTCTTTCATGTATTATCTAATTGTGATACAGCCTCTGCGTTTGCAGGCATTAGCATGAAGAGAGCCTTTATTTATGGCACTGCTTAATCGAATACCAGTTAGTGCACCAAATGTTTTAACATACTTTACACTTTTGGAACTATATATTGTCATGTTGTAAAACAAAGGTATTAAGCTGTAAGTCAGTAAATGGAGCCAGACAAAATTCTAGTTCCACAAGGAAATAGACAGCCTAAAAACATCCCAACTACCCGATGTGTCAATTATGTCCATAGAACCATTTGATAACTAGGGGCCATGCTTGGGAAGATACATTAACTGTGGTCATTGAATGGCTTAATCCTGTTTACTCTAGATGAACCATAATGACACTTGGTTTCTATGGTGGTGTACACTTAATAGAACTAATTAAGTGCCACTGCAAGAACATAGTTATGTATAGGGAATGTGAATTTGTCAAACAAATTTACTGTATGTACAGCCATAGAGAACTGCTGGAAAACCTATTGCAGTTCTCAGATATCTATTGAAAGGTTACAAATCTCAGTTTTTATTATTTTCTGGGTCTTTTGATGATTATGTCATATAATGTTACGTAACGGACAGAAGATTAGGAGAGTTACATGTGATGTTTAAATAAATGTACAAAACTACAAAAAAAAACATACTAAAATTATCCTTTAAGGGGGCTCACTTTTTTATAAGTCTATTGTCCTTATAATTACACGAATAACAGATAATATTTACGTCAAGTTAAACCAAATACAGCATTATCCTTGTTAAAAGGATGTAAGAAAGTAGCTATTTACAGAACAGGAATGAAAATGGAATATTCAAGATGATGAGACTAACTATTTATGTAAGCATGTTATATAAGCCACCTCGTGCACCTCAAAATGATATTTTTCGTTTGATATCTTATACATGATATACATGAACTCAGCTTATAATGATATACATGGATTAATTTCATAATGATATACATGAATTCAGTTCGTTTAATTCATGTTAAGTTCTGTTGATATGATATTTTAATGATTAAAATGAATTAATCTGCCCTTTAAATGAAATTTTCAAACAATTTCCCTATGGCATCATATCATTTTTTCCGAGCCATGTATATTGAATGTGTTTAATTCTAATTGAATAAATTTGGTTTCAAGGGCTATAATTGATAAAGGTCATGAATTAAAGTTTTAAATATTGTTTAAAATATATTTGATTGAAATAAATAAAATACAGCACCCCCCTCCCCCCCTTTTCGGCCATTTTTAATGTAATTCAAGCCGACAAATTGTATACGTAATCCTGTTTTGATTCCGCACACTTCATTATAGTTTAATGCAAATGTTCCTGCTTTCTTCGTCAAAAACATCTTTCACACTCAGTTTTAACATTCAACATACAGCAAATATCTGATATCGTCCCTTTTTAGTGCGTATCTGGAGAATTAAGTGTATTGTTGGTCAAAATTTGTATATTGGTCAATACTAAATGTATGTCGGTCCATGTCAATGATATGTTATCAAAATTTAGATCATATGAAACATTACTAGTATATAGTTACATTTTCATTTAAAGGACTTTTTTCAATATATTCCTACCTCCATTTTTAAATTAATAGAAAAGGAAGTGATAGAGCGTGTTACTTCCTCTTGTAGGATTTTAGATACCTTGAATTAACTTCGTGCAAATTTTGGTTTCACAAATGGGAAACATCTTTGCCACATTTTGTTCCATATCTTATGCACTATGTACTAGTACATGCATGCAAAAGACTTTCACCTTATCTTGTTCAAACAGAAATTATTTGTTTAAAACGAGGTTTCGGTGGAAGAAGCAAAACTGACTTATCTGCCATCGC
Source organism: Mercenaria mercenaria (assembly GCF_021730395.1). NCBI lineage: Eukaryota > Metazoa > Mollusca > Bivalvia > Venerida > Veneridae > Mercenaria > Mercenaria mercenaria. The sequence continues at coordinate 65,397 of NW_026463829.1, forward strand.
TTTAGCAAAAGTGGAGAAAACTGCCTGTGAATAGTCGATCATTTAATTTAGTAAATCGTTCGAAAAGTTTGATAATAAGAAATCTCACTACTGTAATAAGTACGATAAAAGAAGGTGTTTCTATGTACAAAGACGTTTTTATTGATCAGAATTACATTAATGATGGGTAAATCATAGAAGTATGAAATATTAGAAGATTTTAATCTATATTAAAACAAAACTACGGCATACAATTTCTTATGGAATTTACGCGAATTTCGTATGTGTGCTAAGAGTTTGAATGTATTTAATGTTATCCTAATTTAAAAGTTACAAAAAGGTATGAAACATTTTCAAATATCTATATATTTCTCCATTATTCATTATTTTTATCTCTTACAAAAAAAGAAGAAACTCTTCAAAGTTTGCAAAGAAATTGATTCATTTTATTATTATTGTACCAGATTTTCCGAAAACAAAAGCGAAACCAAGCACACTTAAATCGATAAGCTGTGTGTAACTTGAATACATGATAGTATTCACCGTGTCCAATCGTTACTTTGAAAAACCGGATCAGTAACGTAAGATCTCGGATCAAATGGAGCGGTTTTAGTAAGAAAATTGTCTTTCCAGTTATTTTAGAAATCATTGTCAGAGACGGCATATAGCGCAAGATGTGCTCTGGACATTATGGAATATTCGTTGCTATTTGTT